>NC_080382.1:31491219-31760145 GCF_014773155.1 Arachis stenosperma | reverse complement strand
ATGATCACTGAGCTAAAACTCATTAAGATCATGGCACCTAAGAGAACAGGAAGAGCAAGGATGTGAACTTAAGGGAGCTGAAGCATCAGAAATTAATTCTTGAAGGCATCCCACAGACTAAAGGAACATCCACTTCCCAAAATACAGGTTGTTAAGTTCTAATTCCAGCTTTAACTCTGTGATAGTATTATTATAGAATTTACCTTAGAAGTTATATAGGAGTAGTAGTACTTAGCATATCTATTTTGATTTTATTTCCAATTAAGCTATAATTTATTTTTCTCATCATCATCAGGCATGAATAAAGTAGTAGAATTTTTTTTTAGAATAAAGAAGTAATCTATATTTATGAGTTCTTAGTAATAAAGACTATAATTAATTATATGTGGTGGCAATACTTTTTGTTCTCTGAATGAATGCTTGAACAGTGCATAAATTGTACTTTGAATTTGATGAATATTGGCTCCTGAAAGGATGAGGAACACGAAAAATCATTGATGATCTGAAAAATCATGAAATTGATTCTTGAAGCAAGAAAAAGCAGTTCAAAAAAAAAAAAAAAAAAAAAAAAAACAAGCCATGAGCACTAGCTAAGAAAAAAAAAAAAAGGATCCAAGGCTTTGAGCATCAATGGATAGGAGGGCCCAAGGAAATAAAATCCAGGCCTAAGCGGCTAAACCAAGCTGTCCCTAACCATATGCTTGTGGCATGCAGGTCCAAGTTACAAGCTTGAGACTGAGTGGTTAAAGTCGTGATCCAAAGCAAAAGAGTGTGCTTAAGAGCTCTGGACACCACTAACTGGGGACTTTAGCAAAGCTAAGTCACAATCTGAAAAGGTTCACCCAGTTTGTGTCTGTGGCATTTATGTATCTGGTGGTAATACTGGAAAACAAAGTGCTTAGGGCCACAGCCAAGACTCATAAATAACTGTGTTCAAGAATCAACATACTACACTAGGAGAGTCAATGATACTATCTGAATTCTGAGTTCCTAAGGATGCCAATCATTCTGAAATTAAAAGATACAGGGAGATGCCAAAACTGTTCAGAAACAAAAAGCTACAAGCCCCGCTCATCTAATAAGAATCTAAGCTTCATTTAAAACTCTAAAATATTATACTTCTTTATTTCTGTTAAAACCTATTTATTTATCTAGTTGCTTGAGGACAAGCAACAGTTTAAGTTTGGTGTTGTGATGAGCGGATATTTTGTACGCTTTTTGGGGGTAATTTCATGTAGATTTTAGCATGTTTCAGTTAGTTTTTAGTAAAATAATTAGTTTTAGGCAAAATCATATTTCTGGACTTTACTATGAGTTTGTGTGTTTTTCTGTGATTTCAGGTATTTTCTGGCTGAAATGAGGGAGCTGAGCAAAAATCTGACTTAGGCTGAAAAAGGACTGCTGATGCTGTTGGATCCTGACCTCCCTGCACTCGAAATGGATTTTCTGGAGCTACAGGAGTCCAATTGGCGCGCTCTCAACGGCGTTGGAAATTAGACATCCAGGGCTTTCCAGCAATATATAATAGTCCATACTTTGCGCAAGGATAGACGACGTAACTTGGCGTTGAACGCCAAGTACATGCTGCTGTCTGGAGTTAAACGCCAGAAAAACGTCATGATCCGGAGTTGAACGCCCAAAACACGTCAAAACCTGGAGTTTGACGCCAAGAAAGGCCTTTACACGTGGAAAGCTTTAGTCTCAGCCCCAGCACACACCAAGTGGGCCCCAGAAGTGGATTTCTGCACCAATTATCTTAGTTTACTCATTTTTCTGTAAACCTAGGTCACTAGTTTACTATTTAAACAACTTTTACAGACTTATCTTTTAACTCATGATATTTTCAGATCTGAATTACATACTTTGTGACGGCATGAGTCTCTAAACTCCATTGTTGGGGGTGAGGAGCTCTACAGCGTCTCGATGATTTAATACAATTCCTTTGTTTTCCATTCAAACACGCTTGTTCTTATCTAAGATGTTTATTCGCGCCTAACTGTGGAGAAGGTGATGATCCGTGACACTCATCACCTTCCTCAACCCATGAACGTGTGCCTGACAACCACCTCCGTTCTACATCAGATTGAATGAATATCTCTTAGATTCCCCAACAGAATCTTCGTGGTATAAGCCGGATTGATGGCAGCATTCATGAGAATCCGGAAAGTCTAAACCTTGTCGGTGGTATTCCGAGTAGGATTCTGGGATTGAATGACTGTGACGTGCTTCAAACTTTAACCTGCTGGGCGTTAGTGACAAACGCAAAAGAGGGATTCTATTCCAGTAGGAGCGGGAACCAACCGGTGATTGGCCGTACTGTGACAGAGTGCGTGCATTAGCTTTCACTGCGAGGATGGGAAGTAGCCACTGACAACGGTGACACACTACAAAGAGCTTGCCATGGAAGGAACCTGCGTGTGAGAAGAGGAATTCAAGGAAGAGTAGAAATTCAAAGGACAAAGCATCTCCAAAACTCCAACATATTCTCCATTACTGCACAACAAGTAACGCTAGTACTCTTTATTATTCCAATATATTCCATAATCCTTTATAAACAAATAACTCTGTTGTTCAAGTAGCCCAAACAATTTTCTTGAAATCCTGACTAAGACAAATAAAATAAACATTGATTGCTTCAAACCAATAATCTCTGTGGATTCGACCCTTACTCACGTAAGGTATTACTTGGACGACCCAGTACACTTGCTGGTTAGTTGAACGGAGTTGTGAAGGAAGGTCAATTTCTAAAAAGGAATAATTTTACAATGATGCCAAAGGGCACAAAATAGGAATCACTATTTGGGTATCCGCTCAATGATCCCCGGCAACGGCGCCAAAAACTTGGTGGACGAAATTGTGATCACTTGTTATTTGATTTGACTTTTTGGTCTTGTATGATTTTACTCTTAGGGCACTGTTTATTTTCACAACTCCGTTCAACTAACCAGCAAGTGTACTGGGTAAGAGGGGTTGATGTGAATGGTGAATGGGGTAATTGGGAAGAGGAATTGAGGTGATAGGTGAAGGTTTTTGGGAAGTGTGATATTGAGAATGAGATTTGGATTAGAAGAGTGTGATTAGGATTAAAAGGAATGTGGTAGGTGGGGATCCTGTGGGGTCCACAGATCCTGAGGTGAGGATCCTGTGGGGTCCACAGATCCTGAGGTGAAAACAAATACCATTCTTTCACCATATAGGCATGTAACATGCCTTGATGCATCATTCTGGCGTTCAAACGCCCATTGATGCTAGTTCTGGGCGTTAAACGCCCATGTTATGCACGTTTCTGGCGTTGAACGCCAGTTTCATGCTTGTTTCTGGCGTTCAGCGCCAGATTGTCCTCTGTGTGCGCATCCTGGCGTTAAACGCCAGGTTGTTGCTTGTTTTGGGCGTTCAACGCCAGAAAGATGCTCTGTTCTGGCGTTGAACGCCAGAAAGATGCTCCTTCTGGGCGTTGAACGCCAGCCCGTGCGCCTCCAGGGTGAAAAATTTTTTTCTTCTGTTTTTAACTCTGTTTTTAATTTTTTTTGATTTTTTTCGTGACTCCTCATGATCATGTACCTAATAAAACACAAAAATAACAAAGAAACAAAATAAAATAAAATTAGATGAATAAAATTGGGTTGCCTCCCAATAAGCGCTTCTTTAATGTCAATAGCTTGACAGTGGCTCTCATGGAGCCACAAGGTGATCAGGTCAATTTAAGTGTGGTATTCCCAACACCAAACTTAGAGTTTGGATATGGGGTTTGAACACCAAACTTAGAGTTTGGTTGTGGCCTCACAACACCAAACTTAGAGTTTGACTGTGGAGGCTCTTCTTGACTCTGAACTGAGAGAAGCTCTTCATGCTTGCTCTCTTTTGTCACAGAGGGATAGCCATGTGCTTGAAACACAAGATATTCTCCATTCAATTGAAGGACTAATTCACCTCTGTTGACATCTATCACAGCTCCTGCTGTGGCTAGGAAAGGTCTTCCTAGGATGATGCATTCATCATCTTCCTTCCTAGTGTCTAGGATTATGAAATCAGTAGGGATGTAAAGGCCTTCAACCTTTACTAGCACGTCCTCTACTAACCCATAAGCTTGTCTTATGGACTTATCTGCCAATTGTAATGAGAACAAGGCAGGTTGTACCTCAATGATTCCCAGCTTCTCCATCACAGAGAGTGGCATAAGATTTATCCCTGACCCAAGATCACATAGAGCTTTTTCAAAGCTCATGGTGCTAATGGTGCAAGGTATTAAGAACTTGCCAGGATCTTGTTTCTTTTGAGGTAGAGTTTTCTGAATCCAAGTGTCTAGTTCACTAATGAGTAAGGGAGGTTTACTTTCCCAAGTCTCATTACCAAATAGTTTGGCATTCAGCTTCATGATAGCTCCTAAATATAGAGCAGCTTGCTCTCCAATCACATCTTCATCCTTTTCAGAGGATGAATATTCTTCAGAGCTCATGAATGGCAGAAGGAGATTTAATGGGATCTCTATGGTCTCTAGATGAGCCTCAGATTCCTCTGGATCCTTAATAGGAAACTCCTTCATGCTTGAAGGACGTCCCAGGAGGTCTTTCTCCTTAGGATTTTCGTCCTCCTCCTCCCTAGTGCATTTGGTCACTTTGATTAAATCAATGGCCTTGCACTCTCCTTTTGGATTCTCTTCTGTATTGCTTGGGAGAATACTGGGAGGAGTTTCAATAACTTTCTTACTCAGCTGGCCCACTTGTGCTTCCAGATTTCTAATGGAAGATCTGGTTTCATTCATGAAACTGAAAGTGGCCTTTGACAGATCAGAGACTATGTTGGCTAAATTAGAATTGTTTTGTTCAGAGTTCTCTGTCTGTTGCTGAGAAGATGATGGATATGGCTTACTATTATTCAGCCTTGCACGTCCACCATTGTTAAAACCTTGATGGGGTTTTTGTTGATCCTTCCAGGAGAAATTCGGATGATTTCTCCATGATGAGTTATAGGTGTTTCCATAAGGTTCACCTAAGTAATTAACTTCTGCCATGGCAGGGTTTTCAGGATCATAAGCTTCTTCAGAAGCTACCTCTCTAGTACTATTGGATGCATGTTGCAATCCATTCAGATTCTGAGAGATCATGTTGACCTGTTGAGTCAACATTTTGTTCTGAGCCAATATGGCATTCAGAGCATCAATTTCAAGAACTCCTTTCTTCTGAGGTACCCCATTGTTCACGGAATTCCTTTCAGAGGTGTACATGAACTGGTTGTTTGCAACCATGTCAATGAGTTCTTGAGCCTCTTCAGGCGTTTTCTTCAGGTGAATAGATCCACCTGCAGAGTGGTCCAATGACATTTTCGAAAATTCAGAGAGACCATAATAGAATATATCTAATATGGTCCATTCAGAAAACATGTCAGATGGACATCTCTTGGTCAGCTGCTTATATCTTTCCCAAGCTTCATAGAGGGATTCACCATCTTTTTGTTTGAAGGTTTGAACATCCACTCTCAGCTTGCTCAGCTTTTGAGGAGGAAAGAACTTATCTAAGAATGCAGTGACAAGCTTATCCCATGAGTCCAGGCTGTCTTTGGGTTGTGAATCCAACCATACTCTAGCTCTGTCTCTTACAGCAAAAGGGAAAAGCAAGAGTCTGTAGACTTCAGGATTAACTCCATTTGTCTTTACAGTGTCACAGATCTGCAAGAACTCAGTTAAAAACTGGTAAGGATCCTCAGATAGAAGTCCATAAAACTTGCAGTTTTGTTGCATTAAAGCAACTAGTTGAGGCTTAAGCTCAAAGTTATTGGCTCCAATGGCAGGAATGGAGATGCTTCTTCCATCAAATTTGGATGTTGGCTTAGTGAAGTCACCAAGCATTCTCCTTGCATCATTATTATTATTTTCGGCCATCACCTCTTGTGCTAATGTTTCTGAAAGGTTGTTTCTGGATTGTTGTATTTTAGCTTCTCTTAATTTTCTCTTCAGAGTCCTTTCAGGTTCTGGATCAATTTCAACAAGAGTGCCTTTGTCCCTGTTCCTGCTCATATGAAAGAAAAGGGAACACAAAAAAAAGAAAGAAGGAATCCTCTATGTCACAGTATAGAGATTCCTTTATGTTAGTAGAAAAAGAAAGGGGTAGAAGAAGAGGAATGGATTCGGATTTTTGATGAAGAGGGGTGAAGAGAAGTGTTAGTAATTAAATAATTAAATAGAAGAGGAAGAGAGAAGAGAAATTTCGAAAATAATTTTGAAAAGGAGTTAGTGATTTTCGAAAATTAGAGATAAAATGTAATTAAAATTAAAACATGAAACAATTAATTAATTAAAAAGAACTTTTTGAAAAAGAGAGAGATATTTTCGAAAATAGAAGAGAGAGAAGTAGTTAGGTGGTTTTGAAAAAGATAAGAAACAAACAAAAAGTTAGTTAGTTGATTGAAAAAGATTTGAAATCAAATTTGAAAAAGATAAGAAGATAGTAAGTTGGATAAGATATTTTAAAATCAAATTTTGAAAAAAAGATAAAGTTTTTGAAAAAGATAACATAAAAGATAAAAAGATTTAATTCAAAAATTTAAAAATTATTTACTTCACTAACAAGAAACTACAAGATAAGATTCTAGAACTTAAAGATTGAACCTTTCTTAACAAGAAAGTAACAAACTTCAAATTTTTGACCCAATCACATTAATTATTAGTGAATTTTCGAAACTTACATATAAGGATAAGAAAAAGATTTTGAAAATAATTTGAAAAAGATTTTTGAAATTTTCGAAAATAAATAAAAAATGAAAAAGATATAATTTTTGAAAAAGATTTTGAAAAGATAAGATTTTTAAAAATTGAAATTTTGACTTGACTTGTAAGAAACAACTAATTTTTTTTTTTTTTTTTAAAAATCTTTTGACCAAGTCAACCCAAAATTTCGAAATTGTGGAGGGAAATAAGGAAAAGATATTTTTGATTTTTGAATTTTTAAAGAAAAACACAAAAATGACCCAAAACATGAAAATTTTGGATCAAGACACAAGATGCATGCAAGAATGCTATGAATGTCAAGATGAACACCAAGAACACTTTGAAGATCATGATGAACATCAAGAACATATTTTTCAAAAATTTTTGATGCAAAGAAAACATGCAAGACACCAAACTTAGAAATTTTTAATGCATGGAAAATATGAATGCAAAAATGCACATGAAAAACAACAAACAACACAAAACAAGAAATCATCAAGATCAAACAAGAGGACTTGTCAAGAACAACTTGAAGATCATGAAGAACACTATGAATGCATGGATTTTCGAAAAAAATGCAAGAAAAATTTTTAAAGCATGCAATTGACACCAAACTTAAAAATTAACACAAGACTCAAACAAGAAACACAAAATATTTTTGAATTTTATGATTTTCTAATTTTTTTGGATTTTTATTAATTATTTTCGAAAATAATGTGAAGAAAAACGGAAAATAAAAAGAAAAATTTTGAAAAAGATTTTTGAAAAGAAAATTACCTAATCTGAGCAACAAGATGAACCGTCAGTTGTCCATACTCGAACAATCCCCGGCAACGGCGCCAAAACTTGGTGGACGAAATTGTGATCACTTGTTATTTGTTTATAAAGGATGTATACTCTTATGGCACTGTTTATTTTCTTCACAATTCCGTTCAACTAACCAGCAAGTGTACTGGGTCGTCCAAGTAATAACCTTACGTGAGTAAGGGTCGAATCCACAGAGATTGTTGGTATGAAGCAAGCTATGGTCACCTTGTAAATCTCAGTCAGGAGGATAAAATTGATTGATGGTTATTGGAATAAATAATAAATAAAAAGGAATAATAAAAGGGATAGAAATACTTATGTAGATTCATTGGTAGGAATTTCAGATAAGCGGAATGGAGATGCTGTAGAGCTCTCGGACGCCTGCCTTCCCATTGCTTCTACTCAATCCTTCTTACTCCTTTCCATGGCAAGCTTTGTATAGGGGTTCACTATCAGCTGTGGCTACTTTCATTCCTCTCGGGGAAATAACCTGTACGGCTGTCACTCGCACAGCTAACCAGTCTGGAGGCATCACCCATGGTTGATAGCTACATCCCATCCTCGCAGTGAAAGCTAATGCACGCACTCTGTCACAGTACGGCCAATCACCGGTTGGTTCCCGCTCCTACTGGAATAGAATCCCTCTTTTGCGTTTGTCACTAACGCCCAGCAGGTTAAAGTTTGAAGCACGTCACAGTCATTCATGAACGGAATCCTACTCAGAATACCACAGACAAGGTGAGACCTTCCGGATTCCCAGGACCCTACTCGGAACACCACAGACAAGGTTGGACTTTCCGGATCCAGATGAATGCCGCCATCTATCTAGCTTATACCACGAAGATTCTGTTGGGGAATCTAAGAGATACACATTCAAGCCTTGATGCAAGTAGAACGTAAGTGGTTGTCAATCACGCGCGTTCATGAGTGAGAATAATAATGAGGGTTATCTAACTCATCATCATTCATCATGTTCTTGAGTACGAATGAATATCTTGGAATAAGAATAAGATAGAGAATTGAATAAAAGAAAATAGAACTTCATTAATCTTTGAGGTACAGCAGAGCTCCACACCCTTAATCTATGGTGTGCAGAAACTCCACCGTTGAAAATACATAAGCAAAAGGTTCAGGCATGGCCGAATGGCCAGCCCCCTAAACGTGATCAATGATCTCCTAAGATGAAGAATAAAACAAAACTGAGATCAAAAGATGATTGATACATTAGTAAATCATCCTATTTATAATAAACTAGCTCCTAGGGTTTACATGAGTAAGTAATTGATGCATAAATCCACTTCCGGGGCCCACTTGGTGTATGCTTGGGCTGAGCTTGATCTATCCACGAGCTGAGGCTTCTCTTGGAGTTGAATTTCGAGTTATGATGTGCTTTGGGCGTTCAACTCCGGATTATGACGTTTTTCTGGCGTTTAACTCCAGAAAGGAGTGTGTACTTGGCGTTCAACGCCAAGTTGCGTCGTCATTCTTCGAATAAAGTATGGACTATTATATATTGCTGGAAAGCCCTGGATGTCTACTTTCCAACGCCGTTGAGAGCACGCCATTTAGAGTTCTGTAGCTCCAGAAAATCCATTTCGAGTGCAGGAAGGTCAGATTCCAACAGCATCAGCAGTCCTTTTGTCAGCCTTTTTCAGAGTTTTGCTCAAATCCCTCAATTTCAGTCAGAATTTACCTGAAATCACAGAAAAACACACAAACTCATAGTAAAGTCCAGAAATGTGAATTTAACATAAAAACTAATGAAAACATCCCTAAAAGTAGCTCAAACTTACTAAAAACTATATAAAAACAATGCCAAAAAGCGTATAAATTATCCGCTCATCAACAAGCAACAATTTAAGTTTGGTGTTGTGATGAACGGATAATTTATACGCTTTTTGGCACTGTTTTTAGTATGTTTTTAGTACATTTTAGTTAGTTTTTAGTATGTTTTTATTAGTTTTTAATTTAAAATTCACTTTTCTGGGCTTTACTATGAGTTTGTGTATTTTTCTGTGATTTCAGCTAATTTTTGACTGAAATTGAGGGACCTGAGCAAAAATCTGATTCAGAGGCTGAAAAGGACTACAGATGCTGTTGGATTCTGACCTCCTTGCACTTGAAGTGGATTTTCTGGAGCTACAGAAGCCCAATTTGCGCGCTCTCAATTGCGTTGGAAAGTAGACATCCTGGGATTTCTAGCAATATATAATAGTCCATACTTTGCCCAAGATTTGATGGCCCAAACCGGTGTTGCAAATCAGCTTCAGAATTCCCAACGTTTAACGCCGGAACTGGCACAAAAATTGGAGTTAAACGCTTAAACTGGCACAAAAGCTGGCGTTTAACTCCAGGAAAAGTCTCTACACATGAAAGCTTCAATGCTCAGCCCAGGCACACACCAAGTGGACCCCGGAAGTGGATTTTTACGTCATTTACTCATTTCTGTATATCCTAGGTTACTAGTTCACTATTAATAGGACCTTTTGACATTGTATCTGAACCTCATGACACTTTACACGTTTCATATTGTACCTTTTATGGCATGAGTCTCTAAACCCCATGGTTGGGGGTGAGGAGCTCTGCTGTGTCTTGATGGATTAATGCAATTACTACTGTTTTTCATTCAATCACGCTTGCTTCTATTCTAAGATATCATTTGTTCCTAAACTTGATGAATATGATGATCCGTGACACTCATCATCATTCTCACCTATGAACGTGTGCCTGAAAACCACCTCCGTTCTACCTTAGATTGAGTGGATATCTCTTGGATTCCTTAATCAGAATCTTCGTGGTATAAGCTAGAATTGATGGCGGCATTCAAGAGAATCCGGAAGGTCTAAACCTTGTCTGTGGTATTCTGAGTAGGATTCAATGATTGAATGACTGTGATGAGCTTCAAACTCCTAAAGGCTGGGCATTAGTGACAGACGTAAAAGAATCACTGGATTCTATTCCAACCTGATTGAGAACCGACAGATGATTAGCCGTGCTGTGACAGAGCGTGTTGAACATTTTCACTAAGAGGATGGGAGGTAGCCATTGACAACAGTGAAACCCTACATACAGCTTGCCATGGAAGGAGCCTTGCGTGCATGAAGAAGAAGACAGTAGGAAAGCAGAGATTCAGAAGATAGAGCATCTCCAAAACCTCAACCTATTCTCCATTACTTAAAAACAAGTATTTATTTCATGTTCTTCTACTTTTCACAATTAAACCTGAGAATTATTGATATCCTGACTAAGAGTTACAAGATAACCATAGCTTGCTTCAAGCCAACAATCTCCGTGGGATCGACCCAGTGCACTTGCTGGTTAGTTGTTGATGTGCGGAAAACGATCCGACACAAAACTCACCGGCAAGTGCACCGGGTCGCATCAAGTAATAAAAACTCACGGGAGTGAGGTCGATCCCACAGGGATTGAAGGATTGAGCAATTTTAGTTTAGTGGTTGATTTAGTCAAGCGAATCAAGATTTGGTTGAGTGATTTGTAATTTGCAGAATTTAAATTGCATGGAAAGTAAAGGAAATGGGTAAATTGCATGAAATTAAAGAGGAGAATTGAAATTTAAGGTGCTGAATCTTAAAGAGCAAGAAATTAAATGGCAGAAACTTAGAACACAAGAAATGTAAATTGCAGAATCTTGAATTGCAAGAAATGTAAATGGCTTGAATTGTAAAGGGAAATGGGAATTGGATTTGCAGAAATTTAAACAAGGAAAAGTAAATTGCATCAATTAGAGAAGTAGAAGAAGGTGTAGATGAAATCAGATCTTGGAGCAGAGAAGTAAATGAACATGGAAAGCAGTAAACAGAATGTAAATTGGGAATTTAGATCTCAGGACCCAGAGACTAGAAAACCAAGTCTAGATCTCAATGCCTTCCTAGATCCAACAAGAACAATTGCAAGGAAATTGTAAATTGCAAAGAAAGTAGATGAGATGCAAATAACAGAAATGGAAATTCAATTGCAGTGAAAATAAACAAGATCAAAGTTGAGATTGAAACAGAATTCCTTCAATTCTCCAACCCAAGATCCAAGGCAGTTGTAATTGAAATTGAAAGCAATAAAACTAAGAGAAAGAGAATGGAATTCTCCTTCCCCGAAACTAAGAAACTAAAATTCACTCAATACCCAAAGCTCTTCCGAAAACTATTATGAAAATTTAAAAGGAAAGCTCTATGAAAACTAAAAAAAAGAAGCTCCTCGAATAACTTGAATTATAGCCTATTTATACACTTTCTTCAAATGATCTTCAAGCCTTGAGTTGGGCCTTTGCTCTTGGTGGAATTGGGTTGAAAGAGGCCTTGGTTGATTGCTCTTGAAGTTTGGAGAGGAACCAAAGTGAACCAATTGAACCGGGTTGGAGTTTTGTAAAAGTTGGAGTAAAAGTTTGAGTCAAAGTTAGGGGTCTAACTTTGAGGCTAACTTTTCATATCAGCTAACAAAATTTGCTGATACCAACGTTGATGCCAAAGTTAGGGGTCTAACTTTGGCTCTAACGTTGGCCATTCCTAATGCACCAATGGCGCCAACGTTAGCCCCAAAGTTAGGGGTCTAACGTTGGCGCAAACGTGGGTGGCCCTGGGAAGATTTTTTCATGCCAACGTTAGCCTCCAAGTTAGGGGGCTAACGTTGGCGCAAACGTTGGCTAGCCCTAGAACAAATTTTTCATGCCAACGTTAGCCTCCAAGTTAGGGGGCTAACGTTGGCGCAAACGTTGTGTAGCCCTGGGTGAATTTTTCAATTCCCACGTTAGCCTTCAAGTTAGGGGTTTAACTTTGAGGCTAACTTTTCACCCAAAAGTTTGTGCAAAAGTTTGAGGGCTAACTTCAAGTCCAACTTTATGCTTCCTGGTTCAATTTCACTTGTTTCATTGTCCTCTCTTTGCTTCTAGCCATTCCTTCTTACTTCAACCTTTCTCCAAGCTTTCTTCACCTATCATTAATCAACCAAACACATCAAAGCTATGCTCAAAATCATAAGATATTCAATCTATCATAATATGCAACAATTATAGCATAAAACCTCAAGAATTTGCATTAATTCACATATGGTTGATTAAATCAAAGGAAGCATGAAAATCTACCCAATTGGCTTGCTTATGGCTCAAGAAAGTGCATAATTCAAGTGAAAACAAAAGAAAAAGACTAGTGAAACTAGGCTAAGATGACTTGTCATCACAACACCAAACTTAAAGCTTGCTTGTCCCCAAGCAAGAAATGAATTATTAAGAAGAAAGAATGAAATGGAAGAGGATATTCATGCTAGCAGAATATTATTGGTAGTACATGGGGTTTTGTGTGGATATGCCTATACTCACTTCTTACTGACTCTTAGGATTAGAAAGTCTCCTTCAAGCTTCAAGTACCATACTGCTATGACCTCTCATTATTTCCTTTATCTTTGGCTATTACTTTGTTCTAAGGCTTTATTTGAGTGTCATGTGTAGCAAGTTCATTTTCTTTTCTGTATACTTGACACATTATTCACCATGGACACTTGGCTCACATTCCTTCTTAAAATATTGATGCCCAGCACCTCTTTGGGTTACTAAATGCCTTGTAGTTAGGTTGCTCTTGATAATGGACTTTCAGCTGATGATCCCGGATTAGTTAATCCAAGTCACCAAGTGTTGAAGCACTCCAAAGAGCTTACTAATCCAAGCAGATCCTAGTACAAAGACACCACAGGCATATATTTTAAAGTTCAAGCTATTGGTGTCCAGCCTTGTTTTTGTTCTCCTTTTCTTTTCTGCCACTTTTCGGGCTATTTCTTTTCTTTCTTTCTTTTTGTTTTTCTTTCTAACCAAGGATCTTTATTTAATTGAGATCCATAGACAGTAGGTCACTCTATACTTAGAAAGAGACATCCTAACTCTTTATTCACTAAAAGTGAGCTTTTATACAATCACACACATACCACCACTTACTTTTATCATACTTCTATCTAACAGAGAACTATCTCACTTCCTTCAAACATTTCTTTTATTGAATTAAAGATGCAGGGGACAGAACATGCTTTTAGTTAAGTGAAAGTAAACACACAAGCACAAACTTAAACTAGCTTACTTATTTAAGAGAAACAAACATAATGCAGAGACTATTAAAATAACTACTTAAAGATGTAAGGACACTTTAAACAGACAGAATGCATGCTCTTTCTTTGTAGTGATGAATAAGGAGCAAGTCCACCTTTTATTTGTCATGCTTTTTCTTTCTTCTTTCATATACTTGCTTGCTAGTGTTCCCTGTGTCCATGTTTGTTGTCTGTTGACCCCGCCAGAACCCAGCTTTATTCATCGTCTCCTCTACTCTATCTTCAAGGCTCATGGATTTGTTTACTTCTACCTCACTTTTCTTTCTGAAGAACTCATCATAAGTTGGGAATGCTGGATCCATGTTGTGCAGATGTTCTCCAATATAGTTCAGTTTGATTTGACTATTAATGTTGTAATCGGCTTGGACTTCATATCTTGCATCCTGGAGGGTTATGAATTCATTGAGAGCCCTCATAGTTTCGGCCTGCATTTGTGCCAACTTCCCAAATGCTTCATGAGATTGAAAGGCATGCTCTTCTTGCATTGCAAGGAATTTTGACTCAAACTCATTTTGTTGGTTCATCATTTTCAGCTGCCATTCTTTTTGCTCTTGTTGATGCTTTAAGTATTGTGAATGGTACTCTTCTTGCCTTTCTTGAATTCTTGTGTATTGGTGTGATAATCTTCCAATTGCTTCTTGCATTTGAGTCATATCCATATTGCCATATGAAAAAAAATGCGGCTGTTCCTCCCCTTCTTGTGGTTCTTCTTCTAGGTGTAACTCATCTTCTTCCATTGGTTCTTCTCCTTGCCTTCTTCCATGTGGTCTTCGGCCTTGATGAGCTTCGGGAGTCATTGTCATTCTCTCAATGGTTATGGACATGCCTTGGCTTAACCACGTTGGATTCTCATCTTCCATTGGTACTTTAGCCTTCACACACAACCTCCAAATGGTACTTGGGTAGTGTTCCGAGGGTTACCTGAAACGTGGAGCTCGGTCGTCTGGCAAGACCCGAGGTGGGGGTTCCGTGACCCGAGCTTGGTGCGCTGAGCGGCGGGTGGTTGTACCTGCAATGACACTCCGATGCTTAAGTTAGCATGGGTCCAAGCAGATATGTGTAGAATGTAGAATGTGTCTCATACCTGGGTGCTCCAGTGTATTTATAGTAGTTGGCCGTGATCTTCCCTGGATAAGATATTCTTATCTTATCTTATCTTTTGGGAGTTTTATCTCTATCTTTGTGGAACCGCCTCTTCTAGGCCTTTTCGGCCTTTAGATTTTGGGCTGTGTTCCTTCTAATGGGCCTTCCTTGCATTATCGTCCGAGGTCCGACCTTTAGGCGTGGGCCTTAAGATGAGGTCGGACCTTTTATGATTTTGCCGAGCTGGAGGAGCTCGGTCAGGGTATGAACAGTGCCCCTGCCCGAGTTCGTCCTTTTTTGGGAGGTCGAGCTCGGGCATAGTAGTCTTTTCAAAATTCAAAATGACCGTTCCTACATTTATTGCATTTTACCGTTTCTCCTCGATTTCCGTTCGGGCTCTGTGACGGTATTATTTATTTGCTCCCTTCCTTTCGTTTATTCTGTTCCGCCATTTCCTTTTTCGAGCATCGCTTTTCTCTTTGCTTTTCTTCTCCGAATTTTTCCGCGTGCTTTTCCGGGGTTTCCTCTGCGCTGCCGTTCCGTTCTCCTTGTCTTTGGAGCTCGTCGTCCTCGCTTCCTTCTTCCAGGTTTGTTCCCATCTCTTTTCTTGTGCACATATGCTTCTGTTTCTTTTGTGTGGCTCTCTGTTTGTTTCTTTTTCTCTTATGCCTGGGTTGCCCCGAAAAGAGGCGCCGCCATCACTTTGTTTGTTTGTATGGGGGGGCTCTTTTCTCTGGTATTTCGTTTCGGGTTGCTGCATTTTCTTTCTAAAAGATCTTTGTTTCTTGCTTTGCTGAATGGGTTTTCGCCGTCTGCTTTATGATTTTTGCTTGCTGTTTGTATTTTTCTTTGTAGGCAAGATTTTTATGTCTCGAAAGGTTCTTCAAGCGATGTCGACCAAGATTCCGAGTGGTCTTGGTTGGGTAGATCCTGTTCCTCTAAAAGTCCCTTCTGTGGTAGATTCTGAGTATTTAGCTAGGTTTCGTAGGCAATGTAGCATATGTGAAGATAGAGAGTCTGAGAGGGATTATGAATTAGTAGCCCCGGATTCCGAGGAGAGAGTTTGCTTCCCGCCTTTAGATAGTTCCGAGAAGCTCTTCTTTTACGCTTATGATTGTTTTTTCTCTAAGCTGAGTGTCCGACTTCCTTTTACCGACCTGGAGTCCGAGGTGTTGTGGTCTTGTAACCTTGCCCCTACGCAGCTCCATCCAAATTCTTGGGCATTTTTAAAGCTGTTTCAACTTTTGTGTCAGTTTCTGGGTGTCTCTCCCTCTATTTCCCTTTTTTCCTATTTGTTTGTGTTGACGAAGCCGGGTTCGGGTGGAGGGAAGGTATCTTGGGTCTCCTTTAGGGCTAGCCAGGGGAGGAAGTTTTGTACCCTGTATGATGAGTCTTTTCACGTTTTTAAGAATTTTTATTTCAAGGTCCGGGCTGCTGGAGACGTCCGACCTTTCTTTCTAGATGAGAGTGGGGAGCCTTCTTTTCCTCTTTGTTGGCAGGAGAATATAGTGTCTGCTAAGTATACCTTTGAGAGTCTAGATGAGGTGGAGCAGGCTTTTGTGGGTGTGGTGAGCAGTTTATGGGGTCGGGCACCTCACTTGGACACGAAGAAAATGTTGGGAGATCCAAGCCTTCTCCGTTCCGAGTTAGGTAGTTCCCGACCTCTTCCGAGATTCATCTTTTTAGTTTTTTGGTTTTGCTTGTTTTTGGTGGAATTTCTGTTGTGGTAATCCTTTTCTTTTTTATTTCTTGCAGAGATGTCTTCTCAGGCGGATTCTATGAAGTTCCTTCGCCGGACGAAGAAGTCTGTGGCTGCTCGGAATATCGAGGCCGGGGAGGCTTCCCGCCGATCTTCTCCGCAGAAGACTACTGTGGGTGTTCAGACTCGGTCGAAGACTATTCCGACTCCCCAATTCCGAGCTATAAGTCAGGATCCTCCGACCTCTGGGCCTGCTACCTCTTCTCCTCCTCCGTTCTCGGGTCCTCCTCCCAAGAAGCAGAGGACCTCTCAAGAGCCTGCCGGTTTCAATGATAAGGATTTTGATGCTCTTGGTTGGGTTGAGCAGCATATTCTCCCCCAGACCTTTATTTCTACTGATGATGTGTCTATGGAGCATCATTTTCAGTATATGGCGCGGAGCTGTGTTCGGATGGCTAGTCTTCATGCCGCTATTGCCCGGGAGTTCAAGAAATCCCCTATTGGTGCGACCAGCTCCCGACTTGAGAAGGCTCAGTCTGAGTTTGAGAGGATTAGTCAACTGAAGGCTGCCAGGATTACTGAGCTGGAGGCGTCTTTGGAGAAAGAGAAAGCTAAAGCTACTGCGGCTGTGGCGTCAGCGAAGACATCTGAGGAGATGGCGAAGGCGGCTACAGAGAATTATACTAAGCTGTATGCCGAGCTTGTGGAGACAAAGGAGAAGTTGCAATCTGCTCGGGATGATTTTTACGAGCTGGAAGGTCATGTGGCCAAGGGTATGGATGCTATGTTTGTGAATTTGAGGGATCAGGTCCGGGTTCTTGCTCCCGACCTGGATCTGAGCTTATTCAGTGCGGATAACGTTGTTGTGGAGGGAAAGATTGTTCCTGCTCCTACCGAGGATGAGGTTCCGATGTCCGATCCCAGTGTTCTAGTTGAGAACCCGACTTCACTTTTGGTCGGGAATGGATCTGGCGTGGAGGTTTCAAATCGGGATGACCTTGCCGTCGATGCAGTCCCGATATCTATGTTTCCTCCGCAGCCTGCCGTTGATGTGGAGTCCGGAAAGGGCCTTGATCCTCTGTAATCTTATATTTTTGGTGTTTTGCCCGACCTGTGGGCTCTTTTGTTTTTGGATGGTTTCTGTGAACGCTTTGGACACCTTTTTGCTTATTAGCTACTTGTAGTAACTTTTTAGCTTATTTATGCAGTGTTTTTGTTCGCGTTTTGGCTTTTTGTTTCGCTTTTATGCTTTTTAGTTGTTTTTGGATAACAACTTTTTAGCTAGCGCTTGGAACTTTTGCCTTTGGTTTCGTTCTTTCGCTTTGTACTTTTTAGTTGTTTTTGTAAAGCAACTTTTTAGTAAGCATTTTCGAAACTTCCTTCGATTTCGTTCTTTCGCTTGTACTTTTTAGTTGTTTTTTGTAAAGCAACTTTTTAGTAAGCGTTTTCGAAACTTCCTTCGATTTCGTTCTTTCGCTTGTACTTTTTAGTTGTTTTTGTAAAGCAACTTTTTAGTAAGCGTTTTCGAAATCCTTGTTTTCGCCGTTTTAAGGCTTCTTCCTTTTGATCCGGGCTTTTTCCTCGGACCTCGGACGTTTCGAGTACCTCCTTTGTTGGGTCCGACCTTGTTGTCGGTCGGCCCTTTAAGTTATTTTTGTAATCTCTTTTTATTTGGCTTTTTGAGCCTTTTCAGAGTTACTTTATAACTTCTCACATTAATTTGAACCTCGTCGCTTTATCTTTGCCGACCTTGTGTGGTCTCTTGGCAAATGATTTTTTGCGTTTTGCCGAGCATAAATTAATGCGCCTTGGCGGGGTACTTTCTAGGATTTTGTTTCCTCATGAGGAAGAAGAAAAGAAAATAGAGAAATTTGATTAGTATTAAAAAAAAAAGAAAGAATATTTACAGAGTGTTTACCCTTGACTAGTTCGGGTGTCTTACTTTAACCGGGTGTCTCATTAAAAAACCCTTGTAGGGAAAAAGAGTACACCTTGGGTTAAATTTTTCTAGCTGTAGTACCGTCTTAGGTTACAGGCGTGCCAGGCCCTGGGCAGCTCATTGCCCTCTAGGTCGGATACTTTGTAATAGCCTGTCCCTAAGACTTCTGTTACCTTGTAGGGTCCTTTCCAATTTGCAGCTAGCTTTCCTTCCCCCGACTTTTGTGTTCCGATGTCATTTCGGATTAGAATCAGGTCATGAATAGAGAAGCTTCGCTTTATTACTTTCTGATTGTATCTGAGGGCCGTTCGCCGTTTTAAGGCTTCTTCTCGAATCCGAGCTCCTTCTCGGACCTCGGGGAGGAGGTCGAGTTCTTCCCTTTGTGCCTGCGGGTTATCTTTTTCGTTGTAGAATATGGTTCTAGGTGACCCTTCCTCTATTTCAATAGGAATCATTGCCTCCATTCCATAAGCTAGTCGGAATGGCGATTCTCCCGTTGTAGAGTGTGGGGTTGTCCGATATGCCCATAGCACCTGGGGGAGCTCTTCGGCCCATGCCCCTTTGGCCTCTTGGAGTCTTCGTTTTAACCCGGCCAAGATGACTTTATTTGCAGCTTCTGCTTGCCCATTGGCTTGTGGGTGCTTGACTGATGTGAATTGCTGTTTGATTTTTAGTTCGGCCACCAATTTCTGAAAACTCGTGTCCGTGAATTGTGTTCCATTGTCTGTTGTGATGGAGTAGGGGACTCCGAACCTTGTGACAATGTTTTTGTATAGGAATTTGCGGCTTTTCTGAGCCGTAATGGTGGCTAAGGGTTCAGCTTCGATCCACTTTGTGAAGTAGTCGACCCCTACTATGAGGTATTTGACTTGCCCCGGTCCTTGTGGGAACGGGCCGAGTAGGTCGAGTCCCCATTTTGCGAAGGGCCATGGTGCAGTGATGCTGATAAGGTCTTCGGGTGGTGCCCTGTGAAAATTGGCGTGTTTTTGGCAGGGGGGCATATTTTCACAAACTCTGTTGCGTCTCTTTGCAAGGTCGGCCAGTAGAACCCGGCTCTGACTACTTTTTTGGATAGTGCCCGAGCTCCGAGATGGTTCCCACACATGCCTTCGTGGACTTCTTTGAGGACGCCTTTTGTTTCTGAGGTTGGGACGCACCTAAGGAGGGGGTTTGAGAATCCTCTTCTGTATAATACGTCGTGAATTAGTGTATAATTTTGGGCGTCCTTTGTAAGTCTTTTAGCTTCCTTTCTTTCGGCGGGGAGAGTTCCCGACTTCAGGTAGTTGAGTATGGGGGTCATCCATCCTTGCTGTTGGTTGGATATATTTAGCGTTTCTTCCTCTCTTAGCACGGAGGGAGATTGTAAGGTTTCTTGGAGGAGACTTCTGTTGTTGCCTCCGGGCTTGGTGCTAGCGAGCTTTGAGAGGGCGTCTGCCCGGGCATTTTGTTCCCGAGGTATGTGCTGTATTTGTATTTCTGGAAAGTGGCGTAATTGTGCCTGTGTTTGGTCCAGGTATTTTTTCATAGTTGGGTCTTTGGCCTGGTAACTTCCATTTACTTGTGATGTGATGACCTGGGAGTCGCTGAAGATCGTGATTCTCTGGGCTCCGACCTCTTCGGCTAGCTTTAGACCTGCTAGTAGGGCCTCGTATTCGGCTTGGTTGTTCGAAGCCTGGAACTCGAATTTTAGGGATAGTTCTATCCGCGTTCCTTGGTCGCTTTCGAGTATAACACCGGCTCCGCTTCCTGTTTTGTTTGAGGACCCATCGACATACAGGTTCCACGAGAGTGGGGTTCCAGGGGTCTCAGTGTATTCTGCGATGAAGTCGGCTAGATACTGAGATTTTATGGCAGTTCGGGCTTCATAGTGGAGGTCGAACTCGGACAGTTCCACCGCCCATTGTAGGATTCGTCCTGCCAGGTCTGTTTTTTGTAGGATGTGTCTCATGGGTTGGTTTGTCCGGACTTTGATGGTGTGGGCTTGAAAGTAGGGACGGAGCCTCCGAGCTGTGAACACTAGGGCGTAGGCGAATTTTTCTATTTTCTGATAGTTTAATTCGGCCCCTTGTAGTGCCTTGCTTACAAAGTATATGGGGTGTTGTCCTTGGTCATTTTCTCGTATTAATGCTGAAGCGATTGCTCGATGTCCGACCGAGAGGTATAGTACGAGCTCTTCCCCTTTTAAAGGTCGGGTTAGGACTGGTGGCTGCCCGAGGAATTCCTTGAATTCTTGAAAGGCTTTTTCGCACTCCGGGGTCCACGAGAAGGGTTTCCCTTTCTTTAGGAGTGAGTAGAGAGGTAGTGATTTTATTGCTGATCCTGCCAAGAATCTTGATAGGGCGGCCAGCCTTCCATTCAGTTGTTGTACTTCTTTGACACACGTCGGGCTCTTCATATTGAGTATTGTTTGGCATTTGTCCGGGTTTGCTTCGATGCCCCTTTGAGTCAGCATGAAGCCTAAGAACTTTCCGGCTTCTGCGGCGAAGGTGCACTTCGTCGGGTTAAGTCTCATGTTGTGTTTTCTGAGGGTACCGAAGACACTGGTGAGGTCGGTCAGCAAGTTTCTGTCTTCTTGTGTCTTTACCAGCATGTCGTCGACGTACACCTCCAGTTGTAGTCCGATGTGCTTTGAGAACACTTTGTTCATTAGCCTCTGGTAGGTTGCCCCTGCGTTCTTCAGCCCGAAGGGCATTACTACGTAGCAGTAGTTTGCCCTTGGGGTTATGAACGAGGTCTTTTCTTGGTCAGGTCCATACATCGGGATTTGGTTGTATCCCGAGTAAGCGTCCATGAAGGAGAGATATCTATAGCCTGAGGCTGCGTCTACTAAGGCGTCGATGTTTGGTAGCGGATATGGATCTTTGGGGCAGGCTTTGTTGAGATCCGTGTAGTCGACGCACATCCTCCATTTTCCATTGGGCTTTTTTACCAGGACCACGTTTGCGAGCCATAGGGGGTATTTTACTTCCCTAATGAACCCTGCATCTAGTAGTGCTTGTACTTGTTCTTCTATTGCTTGCATGCGTTCGGGCCCGAGCTTCCTGCGTCTTTGTTGGACAGGTCGGGATCCCGGGTACACTGATAGCTTATGGCACATCAGATCGGGGCTTATGCCTGGCATGTCGGAGGCTTTCCAGGCGAAGAGGTCGGAATTCTCCCTTAAGAGGTTTATGAGTTCCTCTTTTAGGCCTGCCTCGAGATTTGCCCCTATGTTTGTTGTTTTTTCAGGTGTGCTCCCAATCTGGACTTTTTCGGTTTCTCCCTCTGGTTGTGGCCGAAGATCTTCTCGGGCTTGAACTCGTCCGAGTTCTATCGTGTTGATCTCTTTCCCTTTTAGGCTTAGGCTTTCGTTGTAGCATCGCCGTGCTAGTTTTTGGTCGCCCTTTAGGGTAGCGATTCCTTTTGTGGTAGGGAACTTCATACAGAGGTGTGGGGTCGAGACTATAGCTGCCAGTCTGTTTAAGGTTGGTCGCCCAATGAGGGCATTGTATGCTGAAGTGACGTCGACTACAATGTAGTCGATGCTTAATGTTTTAGATTGCTCGCCTCTTCCAAAGGTAGTGTGTAGCGAGATGTATCCTAAGGGATGGATCGGGGTGTCCCCTAGCCCAAATAGGTCGGTGGGATAGGCTTTTAGCTCTTTTTCTTCAAGTCCGAGCTTGTCGAAGGCCGCTTTGAACAGGATATCTGCTGAGCTTCCCTGGTCAATCAGGGTTCGATGTAAGTTGGCGTTTGCTAGAATAACGGTGATCACCATTGGATCGTCGTGCCCGGGTATTATCCCTTGAGCATCTTCTCGGGTAAATGAGATAGTGGGTAACTCGGGCAGGGGACTGTCTTCTCGGACATGATAGACTTCTTTGAGGTGTCTTTTTCGCGAGGATCTGGATGTTCCTCCGCCTGCAAAACCCCCGTTTATCATGTGTACGTGCCTTTCAGGGGTTCGCGGGGTTTGTTCGGTCCGATCTTCGTTATCTCCCCTCCTTCTCTTCTTGGTCTCTTCTCCTCTCTCTGCTATGTACCTGTCGAGTTTTCCTTCTCTGGCTAGCTTTTCTATAACATTCTTTAGGTCGTGGCAGTCGTTGGTAGAATGACCGTAGAGTTTGTGATATTCACAGTATTCGGACCGATCTCTCCCCGCTCTCTTGTGTTTTAGAGGTCGGGGTGGTGGGATCTTTTCGGTGTGGCATACTTCTCTGTAGATGTCTACCAGGGAGACTCGGGGGGGGGGGGGTGTAGTTGTGGTACTTCCGTGGCTTGTCCGAGTTGGGTTCTTCTTTCTTCTTCTGTTCCCGATCTCGATCTCGGAGTGGGTAGGTTGATTCCTTCCTAGAAGAGTCTCTTAGCTGGGAGGTTTCCTCCATATTGATATATTTTTCTGCCCGCTCTTGCACCTCGTATAGGGAGGTCGGGTATCGCTTGGATAGGGATTGGCTAAACGGTCCTTCCTTTAGGCCGTTTGCCAGTCCCATGATAGCTGCTTCAGTGGGCAAGTGTTGTATGTCCAGGCAGGCTTTGTTGAATCGCTCCATGTATTCTCGGAGAGTTTCTTGGTTACCTTGTTTGACCCCGAGTAGACTGGGGGCATGTTTTGTCTTGTCCTTTTGAATAGAGAACCTCGTTAGGAATTTTTTGGTTAGGTCTTCGAAGCTGGTGATTGATTTTGGTGGCAGGTTGTCGAACCACTTCATGGCTGACTTGGTGAGAGTGGTGGGGAAGGCTTTGCATCGAATCGCGTCGGAGGCGTCGACCAGGTACATTCTGCTTCTGAAGTTGCTGAGGTGGTGACTTGGATCGGTGGTGCCGTCGTAGAGATCCATATCGGGTGGTTTGAAGTTTCGCGGTACCTTCTCCTCCATGATCTCTTGCGTGAAGGGATCATGGTTGCCTTCGGGGGTGGTGCCGCGTTCCGTCCGGTCTTTCAGGTTGGCCTCTATTTTCCGTAGTTTTTCTTCTAATTCTCTGCGCTTGCGAGCCTCCCTTCTCAGATCTTGTTCAGTTTCTTTCTGCTTCTTTATGTCCTCTTCGAGTTGTTTCAGTCGATTCTGTTGTGCCCGGACTGCTTCTAGAATTTCCGAGCTCTTTTCTTTTTCGGGATTTTGTGGATCTTTGTTTGGGAGTGATGTCTTTGGGCGATTCTGTTTGTTTTCTCCTGGAGTGCGCGGTGATAGAGGGCTGTCCGGTCGTTCTCCGGTGTCAACTTCCTCCTCTTGTTCTGATGTAGCGTGGTCATTGTTGGGAGGGTCGTCCGCCATGGTAAAGGGATGACTTCCAGGTCCCCGGCAACGGCGCCAATGTTCCGAGGGTTACCTGAAACGTGGAGCTCGGTCGTCTGGCAAGACCCGAGGTGGGGGTTCCGTGACCCGAGCTTGGTGCGCTGAGCGGCGGGTGGTTGTACCTGCAATGACACTCCGATGCTTAAGTTAGCATGGGTCCAAGCAGATATGTGTAGAATGTAGAATGTGTCTCATACCTGGGTGCTCCAGTGTATTTATAGTAGTTGGCCGTGATCTTCCCTGGATAAGATATTCTTATCTTATCTTATCTTTTGGGAGTTTTATCTCTATCTTTGTGGAACCGCCTCTTCTAGGCCTTTTCGGCCTTTAGATTTTGGGCTGTGTTCCTTCTGATGGGCCTTCCTTGCATTATCGTCCGAGGTCCGACCTTTAGGCGTGGGCCTTAAGATGAGGTCGGACCTTTTATGATTTTGCCGAGCTGGAGGAGCTCGGTCAGGGTATGAACAGGTAGTATAACCAAGACCCGGCCGAATTCTTCTCAGCAATTCGTTGGATATCTTTTGCAAGGATTTCATGAACTTTGATCTCTCCTCCTACAATGATACAATGCAACATCACAGCTCTCTCCCTGTTAACTTCTGAGGTGTTCACTGTGCCCAGAATTGATCTTTTCATCAACTCATACCATCCTTTTGCTTCCGGGGTAAGGTTACATCTCTTCAAATACTTATATTTCTTCTTGCCATCTCCTTCCCACTCGGAGTTCTCCATACAAATATCTCTAGCAATCTCATCATAATCCTGATCTTCATTCAATCTTTGTTGGTATCCTGGTTCATTAAAGCGGACTGACTTTAGCCCCAAGACTTTCTTTATTGCATCCGAACTAAAGTCTACTTCCACTCCCCGCACATAGCTCTTGTATGTTGGTGGCTCACGCATGTCAAGCCTTGGGATATTGGCATAAAACTCCCTTACAATATTGGCATTGATTCGGGTGGCTGATGATGCAAGCTCCTCCCACCTCCTCTTTTGAATTTTGTTCTTCATTTCTTGGCACCCATCATCCGGCAGTAAGAATGGAATTTCAGGATATATCTTTTTATCGTTCATCCACTCCATTTGCATTTGATGGTATGAAGATTTGAATCTCCATCGGTCATATTCAGGGGTGCTCTCCTCCACCACAGGCTCTTTTCCTTTTCTCCGTTTGGTTCTTGAGGAGGAGGCCATGATCACTTGATCGATTGAGCTTCTTGAAGTTAGAAGGAGTGAAGTGTGTTGGAGATCTTTTGATGTGTGTATGGAGCAAGAGAAATTTTGAGGCTGAGCTTATGTTGAGAAGTGATGTAGGGAATGAAGCAAGAATTCGGTCATATGCATGGCTTGAAGGTGGTGTGTTATTTAAATACACAATGAAGGGCTAGGATGCAATTAGATACTATGTGAATCAAAGGTGTGCATGTAAGGATGGATGAAGACAAAACTTGCTTCTTCAATTGTCTTTGCTGTGATCATATCATGAAGTGGCAGATTCTCTTTTTGATGTGATGAGATTTTGTCCTCATGCTATGCTTTCCTTTGTCTTGTCTCTTTCATTGAAGATTCTTTGACTACCTAATCATCACAACAAGACAACATACATTAGCTTATTCAACCGTGGCTAGAGTGTCTCTTTTATTAACATTATACTAATCATCAATTCTTATATTCACTTAAACCGTGACTTTCCTTGGAGGACACCAAACTTAATGTTTGGTCAATAAGAAAGTTATGCCCCTTCCTCCAATTAGTGAAATCTCAATGTCACATTTAGTTACATGTTTATAAGAATTGTGGAGAAAGATTTTCTATTTATAAGATTTTGGAAAATAACAATTGTATGATTATTGATGCATGAATTTCCAATTTTCATGAACCTATGTGTACACCAAACTTAGTGTTTGGCCATATGCTTTGTCAAAACACTTTACGCATGTAAAACGGAATTATTCGTAACAGTGGTTCAGTGTGCTTGAAAGCACACCAAACTTAGAATTCCCAGCATGTGTTTCAAAATAGTGCATGCAATCAATGGATATGTTCATGAAAAGAGAAAAAAAAATTCATGCTCAAATGATCATAACTTATTGAATTTAAAATGATATGAATCTTAAATCATGGGTTGCCTCCCATGGAGCGCTCTTTTATTGTCATTAGCTTGACGTTGAGGCTTTCTTTCATGGTGGTTGGTGCTTGTAGAGCCTCAATTTGTTTCCCCTGACTGTGATCCTCTTCTTTGTTCTCTGGTGTTCAATTTCAGCATGCTCTGATGAAAGTATGTTGCTGACAGTGTAATAGTCCTCAAGTTGTTGGTTTGTCCTCAGCTGTTGATATATGAGTTGCACTTTGTCACCTTTGGAGAGCCCTTCTGTTGGAATCTTTCTGTTCTTCCAACCCCTTTTTGTTTTGTTTCTGCGTTTCATCTTTCCTTTTGTTGACCTTTCTTTTCTGGTTGTAGGCTTCCCTTGGGTATCTCTTTTCTCAGTGGCTAATACTCCAATGTCTTCTTGGGCTCCTTCATCAATCTGTACAACTCTTATCTTTGGGATGTTGCCTTGACTCTTCTTGTCATTTTCTTCCTTCATCTGTGATTCTTCCTTGTCAATTTTCATATAGTCTTTCTTCTCCTTGCTAAATTGTGCCTCTGGTAATACCTTCAGGGTGACACTCTGATCATGCATCCTGAGGGTTAATTCCCCTTCCTCTATGTCTATGATAGCTCTAGCAGTGGCCAAGAATGGCCTTCCCAATATAACAGAGTCACCATCATCCTCGTTTGAATCCAGAACCACAAAATCAGCAGGGTATATAAAACTGTCCACCTTGACCAAAAGATTTTCAATTACACCTCTGGGGTATACCATTGACTTATCTACCAGCTCCAGAGACATTTGTACTAGTTTGACTTCCTCTATATGCAGCTTTTTCACCAGGGAGGACGGTATCAAATTAATACTTGCTCCGAGATCGCACATTGCTTTAGTGATGGTCACTTCCCCAATGGTGCAAGGCAACAAGAAGCTCCCTGGGTCCTCAAGCTTGGGAGGAAGCCCCTTTTGAATCAAGGCCTTGCATTCTTCAGTGAATAAGACGGTTTCTTTCTCATCCCAGCTTCTTTTCTTATTGATAAGCTCCTTTAAAAATTTAGCATACAAAGGCATTTGCTCAAGCGCTTCACCTAAGGGGATATTGATTTCTAGCTTCTTGAAGGTCTCAAGGAATTTGTGGAAATGTTGGTCCTTAACTTCCTTGTTGAACCTCTGAGGATATGGCAGTGGAGAAGTGATGCTCTTTCCTATTTGCTGCTGTCCCTGAGTCATTTCCCTTGAACTCTGTGGCTGGTTGTCCTTCTCTTTGAATTTCTCAGTGCTTTTATTTGGCATCTCAAATTGCTCCTTAGCTTCATCTGCCTTTGTTTGCTTCTCATCCTCTGTTGGTCCTTTGATGCTCTCTGCTTGCTTTTTTGTAGTGTCATTATTGCTCATCAGTGTTCTCCCACTCCTTAATTGTATTGCCTTGCATTCCTCCTTGGGATTTGGGATTGTGTCACTGAGCAGTGAGCTTGAAGGTCTCTCAACAGAAATTTGCTTGGAGATTTGCCCGATCTGCCTCTCTAGGCTTTTTATTGATGCTTCATGGTTTTTGGTTGCCATTTCCTGGCATTTCATCATTTTGTCCATCAAGGTCTCCAGGTTCGTGAGTCTTTGGGATTCAGGTGGTGCTTGTGGTGGGTTGTGAGTTGTGGGTGGTGGATGGTGGGCATTTTGGTTAGTGGGTTGGTTATTGGATTGGTACTGGTTGAGGTTGGGGTAGTTGTTTTGAGGTTTTCTGTAAGTGTTTTGGTTGGTTTGATGCTGGTTGTAATTTTGGTTGTTTCTTGGGTTGTTTTGGTTTGAGTTCCTCTGCCATGGTTGTTGGTTTTGGTTGTGAGTGTCTCCCCATCTGAGGTTGGGGTGATTCTTCCAGGAGGGGTTGTAAGTATCACCATAGACTTCATTTGGATTAGAATGCATGTACTGGACTTGTTCTTGCTGTTGCTCTTCTTGAACTTCTTCATTTTGCCCCCATGTGGTTGATGGTTGGCTAGTGTTAACTGCTGCAACTTGGAGGCTATCAATCCTCTTGGTCATTTGCTCAAATTGTTGTTGAATTTGCTGCTGCATTAATTTGTTTTGAGCCAGGATTGAATCCACTCCTTCTAGCTCCATTACTCCTCTTCTTTGTGATGGTTGGCGGTTTCTTTGATGAGCAAAGAAATATTGGTTGTTAGCCACCATATCAATAAGTTCTTGAGCCTCCTCTGCAGTTTTCATGAGTTGCAAGGAACCTCCAGCTGAGTGATCCAAAGCTTCCTGGGATTTCAGTGTTAAGCCTTCATAGAAGTTTTGCAGCTTCTCCCATTCATTAAACATGGCAGGGGGCATTTTCTGACTAGAGCCTTGTACCTCTCTCATGCCTCATAAATGGGTTTAGCCTCCATTTGTGTGAATGTTTGTACCTCGGCCTTCAACCTTATAACCCTCTGTGGTGGATAAAACTTGGCGAGGAACTTGGTTACCAAATCATCCCAGTTGTTGATGCTGTCTCTTGGAAATGATTCCAACCATTGAGTGGCCTTGTCCCTGAGAAAGAATGGGAATAGCATCAGTTTGTAACTGTCAGGGGGCACACCATTAGTTTTGACAGTGTTACATATCCTCAAGAAGGTGGATAAGTGTTGGTGCGGGTCTTCAAGTGATCCTCCACCAAAAGAGCAATTGTTCTGAACCAAAGTGATGAGTTGTGGCTTAAGTTCAAAATTGTTTGCATTGACATTTGGAGCCAAGATGCTGCTTCCACAATGTCTAGGATTTGCAAAGGTATAGGAGGCCAAAACTCTCCTCTGGGGTGGATTGTTATTGTTGTTGTCTGCTCCCCCAAGTGGATTGGTTGAATGTTCCTCCATATCTTGGAATTCTTCTTCGGATTCCTCTTCTCCAACAATATTTTTCCCTCTTTCAGCTCTCCTTAACCTCCTGAGAGTTCTTTCATCCTGTTCGTGAACATTTAGTGTGTTTCTTCTTGTACCTGACATACAATCATAACATAAGAAAAACACACACCAATGTTACTTCAATCTACTGATGGATTGAAGTTTTAGTTAATTTAAGCAAAACTTCAAACAGTTAGTGGGTTAGTCAAAAATAAAGAGAAAGTGCTTGATCTAAACTTCCACCTTACTTACTCATTGTCAATCTAATCAATCCCCGGCAACGGCGCCAAAACTTGATTTGCGGAAAACGATCCAACACAAAACTCACCGGCAAGTGCACCGGGTCGCATCAAGTAATAAAAACTCACGGGAGTGAGGTCGATCCCACAGGGATTGAAGGATTGAGCAATTTTAGTTTAGTGGTTGATTTAGTCAAGCGAATCAAGATTTGGTTGAGTGATTTGTAATTTGCAGAATTTAAATTGCATGGAAAGTAAAGGAAATGGGTAAATTGCATGAAATTAAAGAGGAGAATTGAAATTTAAGGTGCTGAATCTTAAAGAGCAAGAAATTAAATGGCAGAAACTTAGAACACAAGAAATGTAAATTGCAGAATCTTGAATTGCAAGAAATGTAAATGGCTTGAATTGTAAAGGGAAATGGGAATTGGATTTGCAGAAATTTAAACAAGGAAAAGTAAATTGCATCAATTAGAGAAGTAGAAGAAGGTGTAGATGAAATCAGATCTTGGAGCAGAGAAGTAAATGAACATGGAAAGCAGTAAACAGAATGTAAATTGGGAATTTAGATCTCAGGACCCAGAGACTAGAAAACCAAGTCTAGATCTCAATGCCTTCCTAGATCCAACAAGAACAATTGCAAGGAAATTGTAAATTGCAAAGAAAGTAGATGAGATGCAAATAACAGAAATGGAAATTCAATTGCAGTGAAAATAAACAAGATCCAAGTTGAGATTGAAACAGAATTCCTTCAATTCTCCAACCCAAGATCCAAGGCAGTTGTAATTGAAATTGAAAGCAATAAAACTAAGAGAAAGAGAATGGAATTCTCCTTCCCCGAAACTAAGAAACTAAAATTCACTCAATACCCAAAGCTCTTCCGAAAACTATTATGAAAATTTAAAAGGAAAGCTCTATGAAAATTAAAAAAAAGAAGCTCCTCGAATAACTTGAATTATAGCCTATTTATACACTTTCTTCAAATGATCTTCAAGCCTTGAGTTGGGCCTTTGCTCTTGGTGGAATTGGGTTGAAAGAGGCCTTGGTTGATTGCTCTTGAAGTTTGGAGAGGAACCAAAGTGAACCAATTGAACCGGGTTGGAGTTTTGTAAAAGTTGGAGTAAAAGTTTGAGTCAAAGTTAGGGCTCTAACTTTGAGGCTAACTTTTCATATTAGCTAACAAAATTTGCTGATACCAACGTTGGTGCCAAAGTTAGGGGTCTAACTTTGGCTCCAACGTTGGCCATTCCTAATGCACCAATGGCGCCAACGTTAGCCCCAAAGTTAGGGGTCTAACGTTGGCGCAAACGTGGGTGGCCCTGGGAAAATTTTTTCATGCCAACGTTAGCCTCCAAGTTAGGGGGCTAACGTTGGCGCAAACGTTGGCTAGCCCTGGAACAAATTTTTCATGCCAACGTTAGCCTCCAAGTTAGGGGGCTAACGTTGGCGCAAACGTTGTGTAGCCCTGGGTGAATTTTTCAATTCCCACGTTAGCCTTCAAGTTAGGGGTCTAACTTTGAGGCTAACTTTTCACCCAAAAGTTTGTGCAAAAGTTTGAGGGCTAACTTCAAGTCCAACTTTATGCTTCCTGGTTCAATTTCACTTGTTTCATTGTCCTCTCTTTGCTTCTAGCCATTCCTTCTTACTTCAACCTTTCTCCAAGCTTTCTTCACCTATCATTAATCAACCAAACACATCAAAGCTATGCTCAAAATCATGAGATATTGAATCTATCATAATATGCAACAATTATAGCATAAAACCTCATGAATTTGCATTAATTCACATATGGTTGATTAAATCAATGGAAGCATGAAAGTCTACCCAATTGGCTTGCTTATGGCTCAAGAAAGTGCATAATTCAAGTGAAAACAAAAGAAAAAGACTAGTGAAACTAGGCTAAGATGACTTGTCATCAGTTGTGCGGGATTGCAAATGTGTGATTACAATTTCGTGCACCAAAATCCTAATCCTAAATCTTAAGAGAGATTAGAGAACCTCTCTCTCTAAAAACTACATCTAAAACCTAAAATTGTGAGTAATGATTGACTGATTGATTCTGCTCTACTTCCAGCCTCTAATCTGTGTTTTCTGGGCTGAGGACTGGATTGAAATGTGACCCAGAATCTCTGCCAGCGACTTTTTTAATTCTGCAAATCGCGCATGTCATGCGACCGCGTTGTCCACGCGTTCACGTCACTCAGCGTTTCTCATACCACGCGTGCGCGTCGACCACGCATTCGCGTCGTTCGTGCAGCTTCCAATCCGCGCGGTCGCGTCAAGAACGCGAGCGCGTCACTGTGATTTCTTCCATTTCATGCGGTCGCATGAGCCATGCGACTGCGTGACTTCTCGTTGGTCATCTCCTCAATTCCTTGTATTCCTTCCACTTTTGCACGCTTCCTCTTAATTCCTTATGCCATTCCTGCCCTATGAAGCCAAAAACACTTAACACACAGATCACGCCATCGAATGGTACGAAAGAAGTTAAAAATATACAACTAAAAGGTCTTTAAGAGAAGTTTTCAATCATAAAATATTTTTAGGAAGGAATTGTAAATACATGCAAATCATATGAATAAGTGGGTGAAAAGTTTGATAAAACCACTCAATCAAACACAAAATAAATCATAAAATAATGGTTTATCAGGTATAGTGTTATTGGATTGTGTGAAGAAGAGAGAAGTGGGGTAGGTGGGGATCCTGTGGGGTCCACAGATCCTGAGGTGATCCTGTGGGGTCCACAAATCTTGAGGTGTCAAGGATTTCTCATCCCTACACTTTTTAGGCGTGTAAAACGCCCTCTGTATGCAATCCTGGCGTTTAACGCCAGATTGATGCTTGTTTCTGGCGTTTAACGCCAGCCTGATGCTTGTTTCTGGCGTTAAACGCCAACTTGGTGCTTGTTTCTGGCGTTAAATGCCAGACAGATGCTTGTTTCTAGCGTTTAAACACCAGATAGCTCTTCCTCTAGGGTGTGCTTTTTCTTCTGCTGTTTTTGATTCTGTTTTTAATTTTTGCAATTGTTTTGTGACTCCACATGATCATAAACCTAATAAAATATAAAAGAACAATAGAAATATAGATAAATAAAAATTGGGTTGCCTCCCAATAAGAACTTCTTTAATGTCAATAGCTTGACAGTGAGCTCTCATGGAGCTTCACAGATGTTCAGAGCATTGTTGGGACCTCCCAACACCAAACTTAGAGTTTGACTGTGGGGGTTCAACACCAAACTTAGAGTTTGGTTGTGGCCTCCCAGCACCAAACTTAGAGTTTGATTGTGGGGGCTTTGTTTGACTCTGTATTGAGAGAAGCTTTTCATGCTTCCTCTCCTTGGTTGCAGAGGAAGATCCTTGAACTTTAAACATAAGGTAGTCTCCATTCAATTGAAGGACTAGCTCTTCTATGTCAACATCAATCACAGCTCCTGCTGTGGCTAGGAAGGGTCTTCCAAGGATGATGCATTCATCCTCATCCTTCCCAGTGTCTAGGATTATGAAATCAGCAGGGATGTAAAGGCCTTTAACCTTCACTAACACGTCCTCTACCAATCCATAAGCTTGTTTTATTGGCTTGTCTACCATCTCTAATGAGATTCTTGCAGCTTGTACCTCAAAGATCCCCAGTTTCTCCATTATAGAGAGTGGCATAAGATTTATACCTGACCCCAGGTCACACAGAGCCTTCTCAAAGGTCATGGTGTCTATGGTACAGGATATTAAGAATTTACCAGGATCTTATTTCTTTTGAGGTAAATTTTGCTGAACCCATGTATTTAGTTCACTAATGAGCAAGGGAGGTTCACCTTCCCAAGTCTCATTACCAAACAACTTGGCATTCAGCTTTATGATGGCTCCTAGATATTGAGCAACTTGCTCTTCAGTTACATCTTCATCCTCTTCAGAGGAAGAATAGTTCTCAGAGCTCATGAATGGCAGAAGGAAGTTTAATGGAATCTCTATGGTCTCTATATGAGCCTCAGATTCCTTTAGGTCCTCAATAGGGAACTCCTTTCTGTCTGGGGAACGTCCCATGAGGTCTTCCTCATTGGGATTCACGTCCTCCCCTTCCTCTTTGGATTCGGCCATTTTGATTATATCAATGGCCTTGCACTCTCTTTTTGGATTCTCTTCTGTATTGCTTGGGAGAGTACTAGGAGGAGTTTCAGTGAATTTTATACTCAGCTGACCCACTTGTGCCTCCAAGTTTCTAATGGAGGACCTTGTTTCATTCATGAAACTTAAAGTGGCCTTAGATAGATCAGAGACTATGTTTGCTAAGCTAGAGGGGCTCTGCTCAGAATTCTCTGTTTGTTACTGAGAAGATAATGGAAAAGGCTTGCTATTGCTAAGCCTATTTCTTCCACCATTATTAAAGCCTTGTTGAGGCTTTTGTTGATCCTTCCATGAGAAATTTGGATGATTTCTCCATGAAGAATTATAGGTGTTTCCATAGGCTTCACCCATGTAGTTCACCTCTACCATTGTAGGGTTCTCAGGATCATAAGCTTCTTCTTCAGAAGATGCTTCTTTAGTACTATTGGATGAATTTTGCAATCCATTCAGACTCTGAGAAATCATGTTGACTTGCTGAGTCAACATTTGTTCTGAGCCAATATGGCATTCAGAGCATCAATTTCAAGAACTCCCTTCTTCTGAGGCGTCCTGGTGTACGAAAATTACACTCTCACTATGTAATTTTGCACAACTAACCAGCAAGTGCACTGGGTCGTCCAAGTAATACCTTACGTTAGTAAGGGTCGATCTCACGGAGATTGCTGGCTTGAAGCAAGCTATGGTTATCTTATTATTCTTAGTCAGGATGCCAATAGGGTTCTTTAGCTTCAATTGTAAAAAGTGAAAGAGCATGAAATGAGTAATTGTTACGCAGTAATGGAGAGTGTGTTGGAGTTTTGGAGATGCTTTGTCTTCTGAATCTTTGCTTTCCTACTGTCATCTTCTTCACACACGCAAGGTTCCTTCCATGGCAAGCTGTGTATTGGTGGATCACTGTTGTCAATGGCTACCATTTGTCCTCTCAGTGAAAATGGTCCAAATGCACTGTCACCGCATGGCTAATAATCTGTTGGTTCTCGATCATGTCGGAATAAGATCCATTGATCCTTTTGCGTCTGTCACTACACCCAACAATCGCGAGTTTGAAGCTCGTCACAGTCATCCAATCCCTGAATCCTACTCGGAATACCACAGACAAGGTTTAGACTTTTCGGATTCTCAAAGATGCTGCCAATGGATTCTAGCTTATACCACGAAGACTCTGATTAAGGAATCCAAGAGATACTCATTCAATCGAAGTTAGAACGGAGGTGATTGTCAGGCACGCGTTCATAGGTTGAAAATGGTGATGAGTGTCACGGATCATCACCATCTTCATATTGAGGTGCGAATGAATATCTTAGATAGAAACAAGCGTGTTGAATAGAAAACAGAAATAATTACATTAATTCATCGAGACGCTGCAGAGCTCCTCACCCCCAACAATGGAGTTTAGAGACTCATGCCATCAGAGAATACAAAGTTCAGATCTAAAATGTCATGAGATCTAAAATAAGTCTCTAAAAGTTGTTTAAATACTAAACTAGTAACCTAGGTTTACAGAAAATGAGTAAACTAAGATGGATAATGCAGAAATCCACTTCTGGGGCCCACTTGGTGTGTGCTGGGGCTGAGACTTGAGCTTCTCACGTGTCTGGGCTGTTTCTGGAGTTAAACATCAGGTTGTAACCTGTTTCTGGCCTTTAACTCCAACTTGCAACCTGTTTCTGGCGTTCAACGACAGAATGCAACATAAAACTGGCATTATCATTTATCTTCACGCAAAGTATGGAATATTAAATACTGCTGGAAAGCCCTCGATGTATACTTTCCAACCCAATTGAGAGCGTGCCAATTGGGCTCCTGTAGATCCAAAAAATCCATTTTGAGTGCAAGGAGGTCAGAATCCAACAACATCAGCAGTCCTTTTTCTGCCTGAATCAGATTTTTGCTCAGCTCCCTCAATTTCAGCCAGAAAATACTTGAAATCACAAAAAAACACACAAACTCATAGTAAAGTTCAGAAATATGAATTTATCCTAAATACTAATAAAAATATACTAAAACTAACTAAAACATACTAAAAACTACATGAAATTACCCCCAAAAGTGTATAAAATATCCGCTCATCACAACACCAAACTTAAACTGTTGCTTGTCCTCAAGCAACTAGATAAATAAAATAGGATAAAAAGAAATCAAGAAGCAATAATATCTCAGAGTTTTAAGTGAAGCTCAGATTCTAATTAGATGAGCAGGACTAGTAGCTTTTTGCTTCCAAACAGTTTTGGCATCTCACTTTATCCTTTGAAATTCAGAATGATTGGCATCCATAGGAACTCAGAATTCAGATACTATTATTGATTCTCCTAGTTTAGTATGTTGATTATTGAACACAGCTACTTTATGAGTCTTGGCCGTGGCCTTAAGCATTTTGTTTTCCAGTATTACCACCGGATACATAAATGCCACAGACACATAACTGGGTGAACCTTTTCAGATTGTGACTTAGCTTTGCTAGAGTCCCCAATTAGAGGTGTCCAGAGTTCTTAAGCACACTCTTTTGCTTTGGATCATGACATTAACCACTCAGTCTCAAGCTTTTCACTTGGACTTGCATGCCACAAGCACATGGTTAAGGACAGCTTGACTTAGCCGCTTATGCTTGGATTTATTTCCTTGGGCCCTCCTATCCATTAATGATCAAAGCCTTGGATCCTTTTTACCCCTGCCTTTTGGTTTTAAGGGCTATTGGCTTTTTCTACTGCTCATTCTCTTCTTTTTTTTTACTGCTTTTTCTTGCTTCAAGAATCAAATTCATGATTTTTTAGATCAACAATAATATTTCTCTTGTTCATCATTCTTTCAAGAGACAACAATTTTAACATTCATAAATTTCAATATAAAAAATATGAACTGTTTAGGCATTCATTCAGAAGACAAAAAGTATTGCCACCACATATAAATAATTAGAATTTTCCTTATTAAAAACTTGAAAAAATATTGCCTCTTTATTCCAAAAAATCTACTATTTTATTCATGTTTGATGATGATGAGAAAAATAAATTATAGCTTAATTGGAGATAAAATCAAAATAGATATACTAATTACTACTACTCATATATAACTTCTAAGGTAAATTCCTAATAAGAACAATTATCACAGAGTTATGGCTAAGATTAGGACTCAACAACCTTTATTTTGGGAGGTGGATGCTCCTTTAATCTGTGGGGTGCTTGGCCCTTCAAGAGACAGCTTCTGACGCTTCAGTTGCTTTAGTTCACGCCCTTGCTCTTCTTGTTCCCTAAGCAGTTTGCAAAGCATGCTATTTTGATTTTTCTGTTCTTCCTTTAGTTACTCCATAGCTTCTTGCAACTTGGTGACATATGCTTCAAGACGCTCCCAGTATTCAATTTGAGGGATTTCCGGGAGGAACTCCTGTGCTTTCCCCTTGATGGGGTCGTCCTGCACTTGTTGTCCTTCCATTGACTTTTTTGTGATTGGTCGCTCAACTGAAATATACTCAGTCACTCCCATCTTCACCCCAGCATCTTTACATAGCATAGAGATTAAGCTTGGATAAGCCAATTTGGCATCTTTGGAGTTTTTGTTTGCAATTGTGTAAAGTTCACAAGAAATCAGCTGATGAACTTCCACTTCTTTTCCCATCATAATGCAATGGATCATTACTGCTTTTTTGATGGTGACTTCAGAGTGGTTGCTAGTGGGCAGTATAGAACGCCCAATGAAGTCCAGCCAACCTCTGGCGATTGGTTTGAGATCTTCTCTCTGAGTTGATTTGGGACACCCTTTGTGCTGGTTATCCACTTGGTTCCAGGGAGGCATATGTCCTCTAGAATTTCATACAAGCCCTTATTTGTTCTTATCATTCTCCTATTAAAGGAGTCTGGGTCATCTTTCAGCTGAGGTAGCTTAAAGATTTCCCTGATTTTGTCAGGGTGGAGGTGAACAATCTTCCTTCTAACCAAAGTCCGATAGTCATAGAAGGCGGGTCCAGCTATTCTCTACCTGTCTGTTTGCCACAGATTAGAGTAGAATTCCTGAACCATGTTTCTACCCACCTTTGTTTCAGGATTATCTAGGATTTCCCAGCTCCTATTTCGAATTTTTTCTTGAATCTCTGGATATTCATCTTCTTTCAGATCGAATTTAACTTCCGGGATCACTGACCTTAGACCTATTATTTTGTAGTAATGGTCTGAATGTTCTTTGGTTAAGAACTTCCCTTGATTTTAAAGTGGTTTTGGAGTATTCACTTTCTTGCCTCTTGGAGTGGTTTGTTTTCCCTTAGGAGCCATGATCTTAGTGAGTATTGGTTTAGTGATCACGGATAAACACACCAAACTTAGAGGGTTGCTTGTCCTCAAGCAAAAGAAAGGAAAGGAGAGGGATAGAAGGAGAGCCAATTTCGAATTGTGGAGGAGAGGAGGGAGGCCGAACGTGGATTTAAAGGGAAGAGGGGTGGGTTTTCGAAAATTTTGAAAAAGATAAGATAGAAGATATGATTTGTAAAAGATAAGTATGATAGGAAAAAGATGTAATTTAAATTGAAAAGTTATGAAAGATATTTGAAAAAGATAAATCTGAATTTTGAAAAGAAGATATGATGAGTTTAAAAAGATTTGAAAAGAATTTAAAAAAAGATAATTGAGTTTTGAAAAAGGTTTGAAAAGATTTTGAAGAAAAATTAAGAAACATGTTTAGGATTAAAAATTTTTGGAATTGAAGTGGAAAGATGAGAGTTTGTAACATGTTTATGCAAGAAATCATGAATTGAAACATGAAAAATGGAAAAAATTTGAAGTGAAAACGAATTTACCTCCTCCCCACAACCCTGGCGTTAAACGCCCAAACGCTGCTTGTTTTGGGTGTTTAACGCCCATTTGTAGCTTCTCCTGGGCGTTTAACGCCCAGCTGTAGCATCTGGCTGGCGTTAAACGCCAGAAAATCCTTTATCACTGGGCGTTTTTCTGAACGCCCAGGATGCTGCAAATCTGGCGTTAAATGCCCAGAAGTTGCTTCTTTCTGGCGTTTAACACATAGATGGCTATCTCTACTAGTGTTAAACGCCCAGTAGATGCTCCTTTTGGGCGATTAACGCCCAAAACAGCTCTTACTGGCTTTTCCGCAACAGTGAGCTTCTTTTTGCTGTTTTATCCTCTGAATCCTTCTGTAACTCTATGAACTCATGCAATTGCTATTTTACCTTGAAGATAATTAGTATGAACCTGTAAAATTCAATTAATTAACAAATAAGCTTTGTTAATGGCTGGGTTGCCTCCCAGCAAGCGCTTCTTTATTGTCTTTAGCTGGACTATTACTGAACTTTAATCAAGTCTCAGTTTTGAGCATTCTTGCTCAAAATTGCTTTCAAGATAATGTTTGACTCTCTATCCATTAACAGTGAACTTTTTGTTAGAATCATTATCCTGAAGCTCTACGTATCCATATGGTGACACACTTGTAATTACATATGGACCTCTCCACTGGGATTTCAATTTCCCGGGGAATAATCTGAGCCTAGAATTAAACAGCAGAACTTTTTGCCCTGGCTCAAAGACTCTGGATGACAGCTTCTTATCATGCCATCTTTTTGCTTTCTCTTTGTAAATTTTTGCATTTTCGAAAGCATTGAGTCTGAATTCCTCTAGCTCATTTAACTGGAGCAATCGTTTTTCTCCAGCTAACATGGCATCAAGGTTTAGGAATCTGGTTGCCCAATAGGCCTTATGTTCCAGTTCCGCTGGCAAGTGACAGGATTTTCCATACACAAGCTGGTATGGAGAGGTCCCTATAGGAGTCTTGAATGCTGTTCTATATGCCCATAGAGCATCATCCAAGCTTCTTGCCCAATCCCTTCTATGGTTAATCACAGTCCGTTCTAAGATTCTTTTAAGTTCTCTATTAGAGACTTCAGCTTGCCCATTTGTCTGTGGATGATATGGAGTTGCCACCCTGTGGCTGACTCCATATCGAACCATAGCAGAGTACAGCTATTTATTGCAGAAATTAGCGCCCCCATCACTGATTAGTACTCTAGGGACACCAAATTTGCTGAAGATATGTTTCTAGAGGAATTTCAGCACTGTCTTAGTATCATTAGTGGGTGTTGCAATAGCTTCCACCCATTTGGATACATAATCCACTGCCACCAAAATATAAGTGTTTGAGTATGATGGTAGGAAATGCCCATGAAGTCAATACCCCATACATCAAACAACTCAATCTCCAAGATCCCTTGTTGAGGCATGGCATAACTGTGAGGCAGATTGTCAGATCTTTGGCAACTGTCACAATTAAGTACAAACTCTCGGGAGTCTTTATGGAGAGTAGGCCAATAGAAGCCACATTGGAGGACTCTTGTGGCTGTTCGCTCACTTCCAAAATGTCCTCCATATTGTGATCCATGGCAATGCCATAGGATCTTCTGTGCATCTTCTTTAGGCACACATCTATGGATTACTCCGTCTGCACATCTCTTAAATAGATATGGTTCATCCCAAAGATAGTACTTTGCATCTGTGATCAATTTTTTTGATTGCTGCCTACTATACTCTTTGGGTATTATTTCGAGGGTTACCTGAAACTATAGGTCGATCTCAGTCGAGATCTTTTGCGTTGGCCAGAGCTGATGTGTATGGCGGGTATATAGTCGCCGGAGCTTATGTGTCCGACTTGTGACACTTGAAAGGGCTGTTGATCCTTCGTCCCCGGAGGGTGGGGGGTACCTGTAAGGAACTCCGATGCTTAAGTTAGCAAGGGTATTAAGCAGGTATTGAGTAGAATCAGAGTATGAGTTATACCTGGGTGCTCCAGTGTATTTATAATGGTGAGATGTGGCCTTTTGTGGATAAGATAAGATAAGTGTATTTATAACCAGCAAGTGCACTGGGTCGTCCAAATAATACCTTACGTGAGTAAGGGTCGATCCCACGGAAATTGTCGGCTTGAAGCAAGCTATGGTTATCTTGTAACTCTTAGTCAGGATATCAAAAATTATCAGGTTTAATTGTGAAAAGTAAAAGAACATGAAATAAGTACTTGTTTTGCAGTAATGAAAAACAGGTTCAGGTTTTGGAGATGCTCTATCTTCTGAATCTCTGCTTTCCTACTGTCTTCTTCTTCAAGCACGCAAGGCTCCTTCCATGGCAAGCTGTATGTAGGGTTTCACCATTGTCAATGGCTACCTCCCGTCCTCTCATTGAAAATGTTCAACGCGCTCTATTACAGCACGGCTAATCATCTGTCGGTTCTCAATCAGGTTGGAATAGAATCCAGTGATTCTTTTGCGTCTGTCACTAACGCCCAGCCCTCAAGAGTTTGAAGCTCGTCACAGTCATTCAATCCTTGAATCCTACTTAAAATACCACAGACAAGGTTTAGACCTTCCGGATACTCTTGAATGCCGCCATCAATTCTAGCTTATACCACGAAGATTCTGATTAAAGAATCCAAGAGATACAAACTCAATCGAAAGTAGAACGGAGGTGGTTGTCAGGTACACGTTCATAAGTGAGAATGATGATGAGTGTTACGGATCATCACATTCATTAGGTTGAAGAACAAGTGGTATCTTAGAATGAAAGCAAGCGTGATTGAATGAAAAACAGTAGTAATTGCATTAATTCATCAAGACACAGCAGAGCTCCTCACCCCCAACCATGGGGTTTAGAGACTCATGCCATAGAAGATACAATGTAAAACGTGTAAAGTGTCATCCGGTACAGATATAATATCAAAAAGTCCTATTAATAGTGAACTAGTAACCTAAGGTATACAGAAATGAGTAAATGACGTAAAAATCCACTTCCGGGATCCACTTGGTATGTGCTTGGGCTGAGCATTAAAGCTTTCATGTGTAGAGACTTTTTTCTGGAGTTAAATGCCAGCTTTTGTGCCAGTTTGGGCGTTTAACTCCAATTTTTATGCCAGTTCCGGCGTTTAACGCCGGGAATTCTGAAGCTGATTTGCAACGCCGGTTTGGGCCATCAAATCTCGGGCAAAGTATGGACTATTATACATTGATAGAAAGCCCAGGATGTCTACTTTTCAACGCAATTAAGAGCGCGCCAATTAGGTATCTGTAGCTCCAAAAAATCTACTTCGAGTGCAGGGAGGTCAAAATCCAACAGCATCTGCAGTCCTTTTCAGCTTCTAAATCAGATTTTTGCTCAGGTCCCTCAATTTCAGCCAGAAAATACCTGAAATCACAGAAAAATACACAAACTCATAGTAAAGCCCAGAAAAGTGAATTTTAACTAAAAACTAATAAAAATGTAATAAAAACTAACTAAAATATACTAAAAACATACTAAAAATAATGCCAAAAAGCGTATAAATTATCCGCTCATCACTAGTCATATGCTTGTGGTGTAAGTGTGTCAAGTAATCCTTAAGACAGAGCACTAAGAGTCAAGATCAAGTGCATTTAACAGAGTATGCCAAAGGCTTTGAGCACCACTGTTTGGGAGTAACTGAAAGAAAAAAATAGAACCAGAAGATAGTTCCCCAGTCAAGTGCTTGTGGTGTTTTTGTGTCAAGTGCAACTTGAGACAAAGCATTTAAGGTCACGGCTAGGCTCAAGGTGTAAAGTACCAAAGAAAAGAGAATGAAAGAAATTTTGCTGTATTCAAGGATTAAACCAAAGTATAAAGGCAAGAGAATTCATAATATTATCCGGACTATATTTCCAAATGACAGTGACATCCCTTAGATTCAAAGGAGAGTGAGACGCCAAAAATTTTTAGAACTACAGTGTATAAACCCCACTTTGAGAAGAGACAGAAGCTTAATTGAGCACTGACTTCTCATTCAAATTCACATCCTAAGTTTATATTAGTTTTGGTTGCTTGAGGACAAGCAACAATTCAAGTTTGGTGTTGTGATGTGTGAGCATCTTTTCTATCTTTTCCTAGTGAATTTGCATCTGAATTGTTAAGTTTAACCAAGATTTAAATATCTTTTAGCCACTATGAATGCTACATTGAGTTGTGTACAATTCTGTTTATTTCAAGTAGCATTTGGATGGATTTTTGACGGAGTTTCTGTAGAAAACGAGAAGAAAGTGAATGATGCTGTCAACTCTGACCTCCTTGCACTCCAATAGAAATAACTTGAGCTACAAATGTCCAATTGAAGTGATTTTAGTGGTATTGGAAAGCTAACTTCCAGAGCTTTCCAATGATGTATGATAGTATACACCTCTTCTCTAGCAATTCGACCATACTGGCCCCTAAATTCAAGTTTCTCAAGTTAGGCGCCAGAAGAAGGATGTATGTTGAACTAGGTGCTATATTGGTGGCGCCTAACTTGGGATTCTCCAAGTTAGGCACCAAGATCATAGAAGCATCCCAATTGCTCACTGCCCACTCCAAGTCTAACTTCAGAATCTTGAAGTTAGGTGCCAGCTTAATGAGAAGCAATGGTCCCTACACTCAATCAAGCAAGCAACGAAGATCCTATTTGATTTTGATTAAAACTTTAATTTATTTATAAATAGGAAAGGTTATTATTTAGTTTTATAAAATATTTTACATTTAATTAGGATTAGATATAAAAGGAAAAAGAATCAGCCTCTCGGATTTTTCTCCTCTCTTGGACCTCATTCCGTACTTTATAGTTTTTCAGAATCCTTATTTTTTCTCTGAACCATGAGCAACTAAACCTCCACTGTTAAGGTTAGGAGCTCTGTTTATTCTATGGATTAATACTATTACTTTTCTATTCTAATTCATGTATTGATTTCGATTTCAAGAATTATTTTCATTCTTCATCTTATGAATCTGGGTGGAACGGAAGTATGACCCTTATTCTAATTGAGTTCTTTTATACCTTGGAAAAGCTCTTTACCTGAACAACAGCTTGAAAACAAATTCTCCTAAATCACTAATTATCTGGACTTAACGGGATATGTGACATATAATACTCTTATATTTCGGTAGTTAGGGTTTCTGTGGCACATAAACTAGAATTAAACTTAACCCTTTAATCGGAATCAAGTGACCATGGAATTGGCGGTTGATGAAGGTTAGAGGAGACTAAAAAGGTCTAAAGAATTAGGGTTTAGTCACGTATAGTTTGTCATGAATTAAATCTTGCATGATTAAAATAGTTGGTAAGAAACGTTAATCCAGAAAATAAACATCTCTGAAATGTTAACTGTTTTACTCATATATTCTTCACATCAATTTACTGCTCGCTTTCAGATATTCTGAATTTACTGTTTAATGCAATTGAACTCTCAAAACACCATTTTCTATTTTTCTAACTAAGCCTATCACTCAATCATTATTGCTTGATCAATCAATCATCATGGGATCGACCTTCATTCATTTGAGGTACTACTTGGTACGACCCGGTGCACTTGCCGGTTAATCTGTGGGTTATAAATTCCGCACCGATAAACAAATAAAATCATCTTATAAAACTAATAAAGATATCTCAACTAAAAAAATTTTGAAACTTTTACATATTGATCTTTTTGGTCCAACTAAAACTCAAAGTTTGGGTAAAAAATCTTATGGTTTAGTTATTGTAGATGATTACAATAAATATGGTTGGAATTTCTTTCTTGCTCATAAAAAGTATGCTTTCAACACTTTTGAAAAACTCATCCAAAGAGTTCAAAATGAATAAGATTGCAAAATTATTTCTATTAGAAGTGACCATGGAAAGAAATTTGAAAAAACATCTTTTTAAAAACTTGCGATCAAAACAGAATATTACACAATTTTTCTTATCTAAGAACACCTTAACAAAATAGTATCCTGAAAAAGAGAAATACGAGTCTCCAAGAGATGGTTAAATCTATGCCTGTGAGAATGAAATTCCTAAATTTTGTGCATTGAAGCTGTTAACACAGCTTTCTATATTTTGAACCATACTATTATTAGAAAATTCTTGAAAAAGGCACCTTATTAGCTAAAGAAAGAAATTTCTCCGACTTTGCATTATTTTCATATTTTTGGAATAAATTTTTGTCTTAAACATCAAGGATAATATGAAAAAAATTTGATTCAAATTCATATGAAGGTGTAAAACACGGTCAAATCGTAATTAATTAAATAATAAACCAAATATGAGTAAATATGGTTAGAAAATTTTTAGCGATCGGAATTTGATGTATTAAATATGATATTTAGACTCAGTGGATTTTTCTGAGTCAGAAAACATAGTTTTCTACGTAAAAACACGCACTCGAAATTTGACTGACAGCACCAGCTGAGATCTGTCTGGTACTACAGTTGAGAAAAGTAATTATAAGTGAGAAAGGTTAGAAAGTTAAATATTTGTTGTTGGGGTGGAAAAAAAAATTAAAGTGCACATTAAAACTCTAATCTTAAAGGTTTTGACCCAAAATTGGGCCAACAGGCTAAATCAAGTGAATCGGGCCGAAGTGGACCCAAACCCACATATATAAGCCTTTACATTAAGCCATTTCAGCATCATTTCTTCCCCTTTTTTGTGTTTCACGGTGAGAGAGAAGAGAGAAAAGGGAAAATCAAAACCCTAACCCCCTTTGATCTTCAAATCACTAGAACTTTCTCTCCGAAGCTCCGATTGATGAGCTGTTTGCGGCCACCCATCGCCCTCGATGGTCTCTTGAAGTTTATCCAAGTATTATGGTGATTATTTTGCTCTCTTCTGCCTAGTTTTTGTTTTTCCTTTTAATTTGAAATTGGTTGTGGGTTTTGAGGAAATCTTGTGATTTTGGTTGTTTAGAAGTGCTCTAGTATGAGCCATTGGTGAGTTTCATCAACCAATTTCATATATTAAGGTAAAAAATTCTCTAACCCTTGTAATTTGTGAGATTTTGTGAGCCCTAAGTTGATGTATGTACGTAATGTGTGTATTAGAGTATTGGATATACTTTTGGAACTTCAATCTTGCTTGTGAAAGTGTTTGGTGGAGCTTGTAGCTGAGTTTTGGTGGAGACTACCAAGTGAGAGCTTTAATTTGACTTCCAAGAGATACGATTTAAGTTTTATTTAAGTACCGTGTGGTGTGATGAGACTTTCTAGGCTAGATGCCTCTAGAATTAGGTTTGAATTGTGTAAAATGGTTGGTATTAATATGTATAGTTGATATGTTATGTAAATTAATGATGGGGTTGAGAATTGTGTGAATTTGCATATTCGGTGTGTTAAGAAATTTGATAAATTAGATAATGATTATTGGTTTGTGGAATATGTATTGAATTGTGAATTTGGGCTGGAGGCCGTGGTTTTTGGGCCTGAGGCCGGAAAAAGATAAGGACGGTAAGTGATAATTAAAGTATGTGATAATGTATGAGATTGAATGAAGAATTGGTATGCAATGTATGAGAATGTGATTTATTGATGAAATAGTGGAAATGAGGTTTTTGAAATGAGGAATGGATGTATTTGAGTTGGAATGTGTAAAAGGAGTAGGTTTAGAATTGGTTGTGTGTGAGTGTGTAACATGAGTTGGTTTGTGTTCATTTTGTTGGTTGAAAATGATTGAGGCTAGTGAATCATTGAAAAATTTGTAAATGTGCATTTTGGGTAAAAATAGATTTTTGGCCAACTTTGGCAGGCCATAACTCGGTCCTTGAAGTTGGAAAAATTTCAAAATTAAATTTTTATGAAAATTCATTTATCGATCTTTCCAACGGTTCAAGAATGGTTGAAAACGAAATTTTGTGGAAAAAGTTATGAGGTTTGGAAAAGTGGACTAAAAAATTGGTTTCTGCAAAATATCAGATTTTCTATTTTCTGATATGCATGCGTACGTGGCCTTTGACATGCGTACGCAGGCATTGACCTTTGCCAAGGACCTCTGCGTACACGGATATCGCATGTGTATGCATCATGGTCCAAAATTGGGATCATGTGTACGCGACATCATGCATGCGTACGCGACTTACTAAATTTTCACATCATGCGTATGCGGACTTTTGCATGCGTATGTGGATCCCAAATTTTTTGTCTGTGCGTACGCCACATGTATGCGTACGCACACTTCCCAAAATATGAAAAAAATGTATTTTTATGGCTTTTAACCATTCTTTTGGTCTTTTAAACCTTTATGAACATTGATAAGAGTTTAGAGCCGGTGAAATTAAGTATAGAGGAGCTAAGAACAAGACCTAAAGAGTGAGTTAATAAATTGAAGTAAAAAGAAACTAAGTGTGAGTTGAAATTATGATGAGAATAACAAAAGTGGGGATCCTGATGAGATGAAGTTTGAGAAGTGTGATGGGCACTATATCTCAGGATGAATAGATGAGTCTGGATTGAGGATTTCTCTTAGTTATTGTGGTTATAAATAAAGAGATACAGTTTTAAAGCCTGCGAGATAAGAAAAGTGATAATGGAATTGTGAATAGTAGAACGATGATATGACAGGGTACTAACCTGCGAGGGATACAGGCTTGCGTCCCTGCAAGGTGTACAAAGCACTTAACTCTGCGAGATTCCCTCTTCTGTGAGGTGTACATGACACTCTCCCTGTGACATATATACAGAGTATTAACTCTGCGAGGAGTACAGGGCACTCACCCTGCGAGGCTATGCTATATAGCGAGTAAACAGCAGAGAGGACAATGTCCAGGTTAGCTACCAGATGTGTCACGTTCTGGCAAATAACTGACACGTGAGCTTATGGCCAGTAGGATAGGCATACATTATATGCATATGTTTGACTTTTTTGGATTTGCCTAATTGTTTTGGATTGCTAAATCATATATGCTATGTTACCTGATTATATGCTACTTGTTCTACTTGTACCTTAACTGTGTATTACTTATCTGTATTGCTTGTGTTTGTACAATTGAGAGGTCCCTCATGCTGGTGTCAGTTGACGCTGAGGGCTGTTCTTGTCTAAATGAAATAATGAGATGATTAATTTAAAATGATAATTATTGAATGAGGTAACTTGAGCTCCCTGGGTAGACACAGTGAAGAGATTTCACTTGCTCCAGGTAGAGAATGAGATAGTTGATATTTAAACGATTAATTCGAATTTACTAGCTATAGTTTGGTTCGGAATTGAGTGTTAAGGGGTTTGGAAAGACGGGAAAGATGAAGAGTTGACTAAATTTAGTATCCCCTAGAACAGTTGCATAATTCATGGATTAGTGAGAACCTAAGACGAATAAATGAATAAAGAAAGTTTAGGATGCTTAGTGAGTTTTTATTATAGTGCATTGTATTTATTTGGCACTTTTACCGTACCAAAACCCATGGGTCGGGAGTTCTCATTCCATATATATCTCTTGTTTTTCAAATACAGGTCCAGGTGCTCAGCAGTGAGCTGTGGTTTATCTGAGAGATGGCAAAGACCTTTGTATTCTATGCTTTATATTTTACTTAGGATCTCTCCACTTTTATTTTGAAAAAACTTATATTTTGTATTGATGTCTTTTGGGACTTGCCTAAAGAGGCCTTTATGTATTACTTGGGAGAGATTAGGAGATATTATTGTCAACTACTTTTATACTGTACCCTAGCCGGCCTAAACTTCACGGGTCGCGACTAGTGGCTATTCACTTATGTTATGTATCTATACTTTGTCTTATTCATACCCCCACTTTATGGCTTTATCTTTTTATCGTTTTCGATTCACGCTTTGTCTTCTAATTGTCAATATTTGAGTGTTACCACTTCGCGATTTTATTTTCACTCTTTTTAGGCTTCTCAATTTATACTTCATTTCAATTTTATATATATATATATATATATATATATATATATTATAATCCACCTGAGAGTTTTACCACCATAATATCATTGACTTATGACTCGAGCATAAGGATTTGAACATTAGAGTGTTACAGAAGGGATTTTTGCTGGTTATTCCACTTCTAACAATGCCTATAAGATTTATATTAAAACCACTAAAACTATTGAGGAGATCATGTATGTTGCCTTTTCTGATACTAATACTTTCTTAAGTGTTTCTAAACATGATTGTGAAGATATTTCAATTATTGATGCTACTCAAGTCATCACAAATCCAAAACAAGTTCCTACTCTAAAAACTCTCAAGAATGTTGTAGGAGACAATTCTATTTTATCTCCTGCTACTCTTGTTGAAATCACTATAACAGAAGGCAATAATGAGGCCTCTGACTCTGGAATAACTAGTACTCAAACTAAACCTAAAAAATGGATATCTCATTCAAAATATCCTTATGAATTTATTATTGGAGACCTATCAATGTGAAGAATTACAAGATCAATACTAAAAATATGAATTCAAATAACATGGCCTTTATCTCAATTATTGAGCTTGATAACATTGAAGAAGCTCTTGATGATCTATTTTAGGTGAAATTAATGGAAGAAGAGCTATGACAATTTGAGAAAACCATGCATATATATTAGTGCATAGGCCAATTGAAAATAAAGTAACAAGAATTAGATGGATTTTCATAAACAAGTTTGGAGAAAATGGAACAATAGCAAGAAACAAAGCTAGACTAGTAGCTCAGGGGTTCAACCAAGAAGAAGGAATTAATTTTGATGAGCAGGTGGCCAGAATAGAAGCTATAAGATTGCTACTTGAATATGCTGCACACCGAAGATTTAAATTATTTTAAATGGATGTAAAATGTGCATTTATAAATGGAGTTATAGATAGAAAACACTACAAAAAAATGCTGAATACCGTTAGATTTAGCGTCGGAGGTTAGCATCGAGTTTACCAGTGGATTCAATTTTATGACAGTAAATTTTCCAGTAATTAGTGGAGGGAAAAAAGAAAAGATGGTCTGATCATTACTGTCGAATTTAGGGAAGAAAAAATCCGACGGTAACGTAATAAAATGAAATGCACCCTTTTGGTCACAGGTTATGCATTACCAGCGAATTTTCTTCACGATAAATCTGCCGGTAAAATTGATCCTAAATTTGAATTTTTAGAACATTCTTTTCCATTTTTACATCATCATCAACCTCGCTTCTCTCCCCTTTCTCTTTCTCTCTTGCTATCAGCCCCCAATTGCCACCATTCGTTGTCATTTTACTGGTCACCGCCGTACTTACTCACTCACTCTCATCACTGGTCACTGTCACTCAGTCACTGTCGCTACCTCGACGTTGCCACGTCCTGTACCGTGCTCATTCAACAGCGTCAGCACCTTCTGCTCCATGCTCGTTCATCATCGTCGCGACCTCTTCTAATTAGTCTTCCCTCATCATCGCCACGTCCATTAAAATCATCAACACCACCAGTAGTGTCATCGCCGTCTCCGGCAGCATCTTTCCCGGTCATTGTTGCTGCCTCGTGCAGCTTTGTCACTGTCGCCTCATCATTTCTTCCTTCTGTCATCGCCACCTTTTGTACAAAATCTCTTTCTCTGTTTAGTTTGTTTTGAATTTTTCAACATTGAGGGGGTTAAGGTTTGTTCAGTTGTTTAAAACTTTTTGAAATTGTTAATCTTTTGAGTTTGTATGTCTATTTGTTCAATTGTTTGTGCAATTATTGCTGAATTTTTTGTTTGGGAGTTTAAGGTTTATTTATTTGTCATATATATATATATATATGTATGTATGTATATTGTTGCTGCTTGTCTCCTTTGCTTAATAAATTGAATAAGATGAGGATACATTTGTTATTTTTTTGTTCTGATTGATCTATTTTATATCGTGTTTAAACCTTTTACTGTTTTAGTGTTCCTAGAGTATTTAATAGGATGATGATACATTTGTTATTGTTTGTTGGGTGATTGGGGACTTTTTAGTGCTTTAGATCTTCCCTTATTTCTTTAGCGGGATTAATCAAGTGTAAATATCTTCTTGATTCTTTAACACTGTTCAGATTTCCATATATACATGTTCTTACTGCAATTATTCTTGTTAAAGCCCCTTCTTTGGAATCGAGTAGGAATGTTTAGTTCGATTAAGCATATATTGTAAGCTTCTCTAGGTCTATGTAACAAGCATGTATGTTGTATAAATATCCTCTTTTATTATTTCTTAAAATCTCTAGTTAATTGTAATTTCATGTCTGATTATAAATTTGAAAATTTCAATTTCAGTTTCCATCGTATGTCTTTATATTCATATAATTGACTACCACTAAAGCAATAAAGAATAATTGTTTTTTTAAATTAAATTTGGTTAATCGAGTTCTCATCAAGTTAGGGGAAATATTATTTGAATTTCGGGCATTCTGAATTTGAAGAAAAGCAATATGATAACATGTCTAAGGGTGTTGCTCATAATTTTCTCACTCTGGTTCTGATCTTGTCTCCAAAGAATGTTTAAAATATGTGACCCATCCCATAAAGTATATGTATAATGGCCTCAAGATTGGGAGACATTGTGTTGTAGTTTCAATCTCATATGGATTTCATGTTTTTGCCTCGAGCCTATAAAGTGTATACAATTTACAAATATATATAGTAGTAATGGACTGTGTGTTCGATTAGTTTTGGGAGTTGTTTAACTGTTTCTACAATTTTAAAACCAATAATAGCCTTAGTATCATAAACAGTTTGGTATGGTTAACTCTTTATGAAATGTAGTAGCATTAGTATAGCCTAATCTCTGCTCATCAGTATTTCTCTTTCGATTTTTGGTTTAATTTTAGTTCAATTTTTGTAATTGATGGTTTGGTACATTTCAAATAATTTTTTTTCAAATAATTTTTCTTTTAAGCATGGTGAGGATACAGAGGATATCTTAACAGAACTAAAATAAGAAAATAAACAAGAAAATAACAAACTACTAAACGTGATCATGAACTTAGAAAAGAAAACAGACAATAAATAAAAGTACAATGAAAACAGAAATAAAACAGATAAAGATGTAATGGGACTCAACAACCTCAGTGATGGCACCTGCTGCTCCCTCTAGAAAAGCCAATGAAGCGTTTGAGCTCCTCTATGTCATGTCCTTGCCTCAGCTGCTCCTCCGTCAGCCTTCTCTGATCTTCTCTCATCTCATGGTGGCGTGCTCAATGTGCTCCACCCTCAGCTGCTCCACATTTCAGCTCAGCTCCCCTATTGAGGTATTCAGTTGATCTCAATATTCACGGGGAGGAAAATACATTCCTTGATGCATCTCAGGGATCTCTGGTGGAGTTGGCTGCACAGGCTCTTATTGTGGTTCATGTGCTGGCTCTCTGACATTCTCCATCCTCATCTTCGTGATGGGCTTATCCTTCTCAATGAGTGCGTCAGCTGCAATGTTAATTCCAGCCGAGTTGCACATGCGATGGATGAGGTGTGGGAAGGCTAGCCTTGCCTTGGTGGAGGCTTTTGTGGCTACCTTGTATATTTCTTGAGGGATTACCTCGTGCACCTCCACTTCATTTTTGAGCATGATAAAATGCACCGTTATTGCTCGATCAATAGTAACTTCGGACCGGTTACTAATAGGGATGATGGAGCGTTGCACCAACTCCAACCATCCTCTAGCCACTGGCTTGAGGTTAAGCCTACTCAGTTGATAGGGCTTGTCGTGTGCATCTAGCCTTCATTGGACTCCCTCCACATAGATGTCCGCAAGCACTTGCTCCAACCTCTGATCAGAGTTGACCCTTTTTACATAGGAATGTGGGTCACCTTGCAATTGAGGTAATTATAACGCCAACCCCATACTTTCTGGGCTGAAGTCCAAGAGTTGCTCTCGAACCATGGTGTGGTAGTTCTTGGGCTATGGGTTTACGCTAGTGTCATGCCCCTTTGTGACCCAAGCGTTGGCGTAGAATTCTTGCACCATTAGTGTGCCAACGGCTGAGATAGGATGGGCTAGAATTTCCCAATCCCTTCTCTAAATTTCTTCAAGGATTTCCAGATACTCATTCTCCTTGAGCCTAAAGGGGACCTCAGGAATCACCCTTTTATGCCTCACCTCAGGAATATCCATGATTCCCAAGGTTCAGAAGAAGAAGCAGTAGCCTCTTTCTCTTCCTTTAGGCTTCACCAATCTTTGGTGCCATATAGATATGAATGGAAAGCAAAAAGTGGCGCTTTTCCAACACCAAACTTAAAACCTTTACTCATCCTCGAGCAAAAGGAATAAAAGAGAAATAGTGCAGAAGAAGGAAGAAAGAAAGGAAGAAGAGGACGAAGTCTTCAGCCAAGTAGGTAGGAAAAAAGGAGGATAAGAAGTTTGAAAAGTGTAATATGTAGAGAGGGCAGAGGATTGTGTAGGTGTGAGGATAAGAAAAGGATTGAAGGGTATTTATAGGGGTGGGAGGGTTAGGGTTCGGTTATGTGGGATGGAAGAATAGGTGGGAAAGGTTTGAATTTGAAGTGGGTGAGGTTGGTGGGGAATTAAAGTGATAGGATTAATTATGGGCTTGGGGAAAAGTGTTTATGGAGAAGAGGAAAAATAGAGTGTAGGTTTCAACGTTTAGAAAAAGTAGGAGAGAGAGAAAAGTGGGGTAGGTGGAAATTCTGTGGGACCCACTGGCTGAGAAACTTGAAACTGCGAGCTGCCTGCCCCCTACTTGGCGTTCAACGCCAGGAATGGGATTTGAATGCCCATAGGGGCGTTAAGATGTAGGCTTGGCTGCTCCCTTTAGGGCGTTGAACGCCCAGTATTGCTCCCAGGCTGGCGTTCAACGCCAGATATTCTCCCTCTAGGGCGTTGAACACCCAGAATGCTCCATGTCTGGCATTCAATGCCAGCAATTCCTCCTCAATGGGTGTTAAACGCCTAAAGGGGATCAAGGAGAGGGTCTTCTCAGCTCCTTAGTGGGCGTTGAACGCCCAGCTCTCTCCTTGTCTGACGTTCAATGCCAGCAATGGACTCTCCCCAGTGTGTTATGTTTTTAGTTTTGAGTGTTTCTGTCATTGTTCTAAGTGATACACATGATCACAAATAGCAAAAAGCAAAAGAAAAACTAAATTATAAATTCAAACTAAAGTAAATGAAAAGGAATAGAAATTACTATACTAATAGTTGGGTTGCCTCCCAACAAGCGCTTTTTTACCATCATTAGCTTGACGGACAGCTCCATTACGGAAGTAGGTAGGGGCTAAGATCCTCACCTCTTATAGTGAACTTTCTTCCTGTGCTTTCATGAATGAGCTCCACATGCTCTAGAGACAGGATCCTACTCACTGTGTGTGGAATGGCTAGACTCTTGGTGAAGACAACTCTCATGCCAGGTGAGAGGCCTTCAGTGGGGATCTTTCTGTCCTTCCAGCCTTTAGGTACATTTTTCTCAATGCCTTCCTTCTCTGTGCTTGATGATGGTTGCCTAACACTAAATTTAGAGTTGGTGTCTGGGGTTCTGCAAAGCTTTGCCCTAAGAGGGAAGGTTGAAACATTATGTGTTGCACAATGGTACCACCTCTGTCAGAGGAAGATTGAGGGTTGGGTATCTTGAACAAGATGCAATCCTCATGAAGTCTCAATACTAGCTCTCCTCTTTTCACATCAATAATGGCCTAAGCAGTGGCTAGGAAAGGCCTTTTAAAGATGATGGATTCATCGTTGTCCTCCCCATTGTTTAGGATTAAAAATCAGCAGGGATGTAAAGGTCTTCAACCTTCACTAGGACATTTTCCACCATGCCATATACCCTTTTCAGGGACTTGTCTGCCATCTCTAATGAGATCTTGGCACGCTGCACCTCTAGAATTCCTAGCCTCTTTATTACAAATAGAGGCATCAGATTGATGCTTGAGCCAAGGTCACATAGTGCCTTCTCAAAGGTGATGGTCCCTATAGTACAAGGAATCAGGAAGCTTCCGGGATCCGGTAGCTTTTGAGGGAGCTTCTTCTGGACCAATGTACCGCATTCCTTGGCCAGTATCACAGCCTTATCTTCCTCTTCTAACACCTCTCTATGAGAAGAATTTGCCTTCAGCCTCTTAAGTATTGCCAAGTACCGATCAATTTGCTCTTCCTTGGACTCCTCAGACTCTTTTGAAGAAGTGTATTCTTCAGGTTCCTCTCTCAACAAAGGGGCATGCAAGGTAACATTATTAGTCTCCTCATGAGCTCTGATTTCCTTGAGCTCCTCAATAGCAGGCTCCTCTTTGGGTTCGGTCACAACCTCCACCATGAGGGCCTTGCACTCTTCCTTTGGGTTTACCTTTGTGTTGCTTGAAAGAGTATTGGATGGGATCTCTGGGATCCTCTTGCTCAACTGGCTAATCTGTATCTCCAAGTTTTGAATGGAGGACCAAGTTTCAGCCATAAAACTGTGTGTGGTCTTGGAAAGGTTAGAGACTATTGCAGCTACGTCAGAGAGGCTCTGCCTGGGTGTCTCCATCTGCTGCTAAGAGGTTTCGAATGGTATGTTATTGAACCTGTTCTGGTTCATTCCAATCTGATTGTTGCTGAAGCCTTGTTGAGACTTCTGTTGATCTCTCCACCCAAGATTAGGGTGGTTCCTCCATTTCTGATTGAAAGTATTCGGATAGGGATTATTGTTGGAGTTTCTGGAGGGGTTTCTCATGTAGTTCACCTCCTCCATGGCGGTCCAAGCGTTATCACCTGTGTCCACCTCATAGGCTGTCTCTAGACAGTAAGCCTCTGAGCTCTGCGTCTCACTCAAGTGCTAAGTGATCATGCTGATCTGCTGGAACATGAGCTTGTTTTGAGCCAAGATGGCATCTAAGGTGCCTACTTCTAGGTGGGCTCTCTTCTAAGTGGCCCCATTGTTTGCAAGGTTCCTCTCAGAAGTGTACATGTACTGGTTGTTGGCAACCATGTCAATAAGCTCCTGCGCCTCTTCAGGCATCTTCTTTAAGTGGAGGGATCCACCTATAGAGTGGTCCAGTGCCATCTTGGACATCTCGGATAGACTATCATAAAAGATATCTAACATTGTCCAATCAGAGATCATGTCAGGAGGGAATCTTCTGATTAGTTGCTTGTATCTTTTCAAAGCTTCATAGAGGGACTCACCCTCTTTTTGTCTGATGGTTTGTACTTCCACCCTAAGCTTGCTCAGCTTTTGAGGTGGAAAGAACTTGGTCAAGAATCCCTTGACCACCTTCTCCCAGGTGTATGTGCTTTCTTTAGGCTGAAAATCCAGCCATAGCCTTGCTCTGGCTATTACTTCAAAAGGGAAGAGCATGAGCTTGTAAACTTCTAGATTTACTACATTAGTCTTAACAGTGTCATATATTTACAGAAAGTCAGATATGAATTTGTTAGGATCTTCCTGTGGAAGTACATGAAACTAGCAGTTCTGTTGTACTAGAGCAACCAGTTGAGGTTTCAACTCAGTTCTTTACACCAATGGCAGAAATGGAGATGTTGCATCCATAGAAGTCAGAATTGGGTATAGTGTAAGATCCTAGGACCTTTCTTACGTCACCCCCATTATCTTCATCTTCTTGTTCTAGAGCTCCTGTGAGATTACTTATGGCTCTGCTAGCTTGAGCTTGTTACAGACACCTTCTTAGAGTCCTTTTAGGTTCAGGATCTGGATCAAAGAAAGGTTCTTTATCCTTGCTCCTATTCATAAACATGAAGAAAGAAACCAAGAAGAGGAAGAGAAAGGAGTCTCCATCTCAGAGTATAGAGTTCCTTATGAGAGAATTAGAAGAAAAGAAAAGAAAAGAAAGATGTCTTTTAATTTAAAATGAATTTTCAAAAATAGAGAGAGAAGGAAGAAGAAAGTTTTCGGAAAAAAGAATAGAGAGAGAGAAGGATTAGAAAGAATCAAACTTTTAAAATTAAAATGGAACAAACAAGTAACTAACAAGGAGAGAATTGAAAATAAAAGATTTGATTTTTGAAAATATTTGAAATTTTAAAAAGTAAGAAGTTGTAAAAGAATCTTTAAAATTTAAAAAATTAAAAAGAGAAAGTTAAAAGAGAGAAAAAAAATAAGATAAGATTTTAAAATTTAAGACAAAAAATTTGATTTTAAAAGGTTTTGAAATTAAAGGGAGAAATTCAAAGAAAGATTTCAAATTTAAAAATTTGAAAAAGTCAAGAGTAAAGGGAGATAAGATAAGATAAGATTTTAGAAATTAAAAGATTTTAAACTTCAAATTAAAAAGAAAAGATAAGATAACAACTTTTTTAAAATTAAAGGGAAAGATAAGATAAAGATTTGAAAAGATAAAAAAGACAAACAACAGAAACAAGATTACTAATCAAGACATCAAACTTAAAATTTTTTACTTTAAATTAAAATTTTTTGAAAAATTAAAATTGAAAAGAAAAGAACACTTGATTGACACCAAACTTCAAAATTTTTGAAATCAAAAACACTAATTTTTGAAAAATTGAAAAGGAAAAACATTAAAAGACACCAAACTTAAAAATTTTGAAATCAAACAAAGAAAAATATCAACAAAATTTTGAAGACAAAGAAAGAAAAACCAGAACAATTTTCAAAATCTTGAGAAAAGAAATGAAAACCAAAGGGATCCTAAACTTAAGAATTGACACAAGACTCAAACAAAAGAAAACGATGACTAAGGATGAACATATTTTTTTTTTGAAAAAAATTTTAAAAGGAAAACAAGAAACACAAAAAACAGTAAAAGTACCTGATCTAAGCAGCAAGACAACCGTTAGTTTGTCAATCTCAAATAATCCCCGACAATGGCGCCAAAAACTTGGTGCACGAATTTGTGACTCGCACAACTGAACCTACAAGTGCACCGGGTCGTCCAAGTAATACCTCAGGTGAGTGAGGGTCAAATCCCACGATGATTGCCAGATTGAGCAAGCTGTAGTTCTCCTGCAGATCTTAGTCAGGTGAATAGAAAAATAGTTGTTTGTTGTAGGCGCATAAACAAGCAATAACAATAAAATGTGGAAACAGTAGTGAGAAATCAGTTAAGGTTTCAGAGATGCTTATTCTTCTGGATTAACATGTCATTCTAACTACTCAAACGATAAATGATTCCTTCAATGGCAAGGCTGTAAGTGATTAAGCCATTGGTCATGGTCATCAATCTCCTTAGATCCAAACCAAACACCCGAATAGTCTAGATCAATCTGGGAGAGGGTGAAGCGTGCACAATTCAATCTCTTGATGATCCTAGTCAAAACGCCACAAACAAGATTGGATCTTCTGGACCAGAGAATGACGCTCTATGATTCTAGCCTTTAGAGCCATAGGAACCTCAATTACCCCTAACTAACAGGATTTCATGTCACATATCCCAATTAGCCCATGTAACTTGTTGAAACCCGTGATGTACTCTCAAACTATAGATCAATACTATCTGGGTCAGGACTCGTAAAGAACTCATGTAGAATAGGAGGTCATACTTTTGTTCCACCCCAAATTTATAAGGATGAAGAATGGCAATGCATCATAGAATAGAATCAAACATAGATTGAAGTAGAACAGTAATTGCATTAATCCATAATAATCAGTAGAGCTCCTAACCTTAACCTAGGAGCTTTAGTTGCTCATACTGTACAAAGAATAATGTGAAAAGTTTGAATATGGTGGTGAAGATCCTTAACAATGGTGATCTTCCCTTATATATACTAATACTAAACCTAAAAAGATATTAATAATAATTAGAAATTACAAAAATAAACTAAACTAGGCTAAAGGTGCAAAAATCCACTTCTGGGCCCACTTGGTGAATGTTTAGGTTGAGCTTGGCGTCCAAATTGAAGGAGTGGGTATTGAACGCCCACTAGATGGTAGATATGCTGCTTCCTTGCTCCCCTTGGAGCGTTGAACACCAGTCTTGGGCATTCAATGCTGGTTTCAGTCCTCTTGGGGCGTTAAACGCGATAAAGGGGGTAGTATGGTCGTTTAACGCCCATTTTGGGCCATCATTTTCAGAGAAAGGTATAGACTATTATCTATTGCTGGAAATCTATGAAAGTTAGCTTTCTAATGCCGTTGAGAACGCCTTATATAGACCTCTGTAGCACCAGAAATGCTCGTTTGAATGCATGGAGGTCAGAATCTGACAGCATCTGCTATGCTTTCTTTGCCTCTGAATCAGACTTTGCCAAAACTTGCCAAATTCACCCAGAATTCACCTAAAATCATAGGAAAAACACAAAAGCTCAAAGTTGTATCCAAAAAGTAAATTTTTCAATAAAACCTACTAAAACAAAATAAAACTTAACAAAATATACTGAAAATATTAAAAAAATAGTATCCAAAAGCATATAAAATATACACTGATCACTGCCTCTCTTTGTTGCTCTCAACTTTTTGGTTAAAAACTCAACTAGTTGACTATAAGTTGAACGCCTCTAATAATATTCCTCTAATGTGTGATAACATGAGTACTATCAACATTTCAAAAGTTTCTGTTTTACACTCTAGAACAAAATACATTGAAGTTAAATATCATTCTATTAGTGAATATATCCACAATGGAAATATTGACATTCAATTTGTCAAGTCTGAAGATTAGCTAGCTGATATTTTTACCAAATATTTAGTTGAATAGAGGTTTTATAAGCTTAGAATTGCTCTGTGAATTATTTGTTTTTCTGATTTAAATTGATTTTTTGGTCTATCACTATATTTCATGTTTTGTCTTACAGATATATCAAAGACTTTTTGTAAATGATGGTTCTAGTTAATCATCCACTGATAAAAAATTAAGCTTATGATTTGGATCATTTTTGTAATGTGATTCATTGATCATTTGGTTGGCGAAATTCCTCTTAGACTTATTTCCACTTTTTTATATCTTTTTTATTTATTTTTTTCTCTTAAAATCTTTTTTATTCTATCTTATATCATCATATCACATTAAATTATTTTTTCCTTTACCTGAAATCCTTATTCCTCTTCTCCTGTCATAGCGCACATTAAATCAACAAACCACCATCCCGTATCTTTCCTGGCTCCTTCTTCCTCTCAAGGTAAGAGGCCCATGCATGAGCCCGATAGCAGTGAGCAACACCACTCTCCTTTTGCTAGCCATGTTATGATGTCTCACTTTTCTCTCCATTCTATTTGAAAACCTCTTCAGTGACACCACTTGCTTACAAATCTTTCTACTTTAAACTTTTTAGAGAACTTTTTGATGAAATCTGTGTTCAAAATTTCATAAACTGGATGTTTTATAAAAAAAATATTTTCAAACGTCCTCTATGTCCTGCCAAACTAGTTAATTTGAACAAATTGGATTTAAACGATTTGAATTTTACTAACTTGTTTGAGTATCATAATTGGATACTGATGTGTGGAAAACGATCCAACACAAAACTCACCGGCAAGTGTACCGGGTCGCATCAAGTAATAATAACTCACATGAGTGAGGTCGATCCCACAGGGATTGAAGGATTGAGCAATTTTAGTTTAGTGGTTGGTTTAGTCAAGCGAATCAAGTGTTGGTTGAGTGATTGGTGTTTAACAGAAGATAAATTGCTTGGAATGTAAAGGGGAAAGGGAAATGTGCAGTAAATTATAAAGCAGAGAAGTAAACTTGCAGAATCTTAAAGAATAAGAAACTAAATGACTGAAGCTTAAAGTGCAAGAAAGGTAAATTACAGTAACTTAAATGGCAAGAAATGTAAATTGCTTGAATGTAAAAGGGAATTGAGGACTGGGATTGCAGAATCTAAACAAAGAGAAAGTGAATTGCAACAATTAATTGAGCAGGAATTGAATTAGAGGCAATGCAAGCTTAAACAGAAAGTAAAGTAAAGTGCAGCAAGGTTCATAGAAGAACCCAAAGTGAATTTTGATCTCAGGACTCAAGAGCTTAGGTAGCAGAGCCTAAAACTCAATTTCCTTCCCAGATCTGAGTTATCAAAGCAATTGACAGAAAATTTAAAGAAGAAGCAGTAAAGGAAATTGAAATTGAATTGAATTATGCAGAGAAGATTTAAAGAGAGTTTGAATGGGAATTGAGACAGAATTTCCTCAATTTCTCACACCCAAAACTCAAAAACAGAAGATTAGAAGTGCTCAGGCAAGAATGAGGAAGAAGAGAGATCAATTCTCCTCCCCAATTCTCAGAATTCTCAGTAAAGTTCCAAGAACAATTGCCAAAGCTTCAAAAGAAAGGTAAAATTCAAAAGTGAAGGTAAAAGTGCAAAAGTAAAAGTTTAAAAAATTAAAGGTCCTAATTACATCAAACTAACTCCTATTTATACACTTTCTATTCTTGGATATTGGGATTTAGATGGGCTTTTGATTTAGTGAAGAAATGAATTCAATTGGATTTTTAATTGAATTTTTCGGCCCAAAATTGTGACTCCCAGGAGGCTGCCCTGCCCTTGTGGAGGGCAGGGCAGAAAATTGATGCTTGGTGCGGAAGATTGGTGCGGCTGGTGCATGCTTGGCGCGACTTTGGTGCGCAAAACACTGCCCTGCCCGCGCGGAGGGCAGGGCAGAAAAATATGGTGCTGCCAGCTTGTGCGTGGTGCGCGTTGGTGTTGCCAGGGACGAGGATTGGTGCGCCAGAATCATTTCTCGATGCGCCAAAGTTGTGTGCCAACCAAATGCTGCCCTGCCCTCGCGGAGGGCAGGGCAGTGTTTCCAAATTGCACTCCCGTGTTCGATTCTTGGCTGGAGCACACGCTCAATTAATTTCCTTGGCTTCTTGGCACGGCACTCAACATTAGTTCCTTGCCCCTTCATGGTTCCTTGTTCGATCCTTCTAGCATGCATGGGTGACATTTTTTCTTTGAATTTCTTCCTTGGAGAGCCCGATTCTGCCCTCCACAAGGGCAGGACAAGGTTCTCTTCCTCTTGATCTCAAGGCACATTTTGTGCTCTGCCCTTGTAGTGGGCAGGGCAGAGTTGCCTTCCTTGCTTGGTCATCTTATGTTGCCCTCCTAGAGGGCAGTGTGCCCTTGTGGAGGGCAATGTTGCCTCCCCCTTTGCATGCGGCACGCTTCTTCTCTCTTTTGCCACACTTTCCTTTCCTTGGGCTACACTTCTTAGGCCACGCTTTTCCTTTTCTTTTCTTTTCTTCACCTATAATAAACCAAAACAACCACTCCAAGTATCACTAAATTCAAGAGGCTTATAAATCAATTAAAATTCAATTAAAATTAGCTTAAACCTCATGATTTAACATTAATTTCATGGTGGTTGCTTGATTTAAAGAAGTTGTGCATTTTCACTCCAAATCACTTACTTAGGATGCAAGAAAGTGCATAAATGCTAACAAAACAAGTGAAATTAGCTTGAAAAATGGGTATATGATGACTTGTCATCACAACACCAAACTTAAATCTTGCTTTTTCCCAAGCAAGCATCAAAACTAAGAGTAAATGAAATGAATAAGAAAAGGACACTTATCCTTATTATGCAGATAGCAGAACTTGATCTATGGGATCTTTGTGCAGACAATGACAACTCATTTATTGTTGCTGCTGCATAATACACATTTTGCATCAAAGGTTTGCTAAACTTGCTGTTATAAGACTCACTTTTTGATTCCTCCCTTGTTAACTTTTCTTGGCTTACAATGCTCAACAAGCTTATTATTCTTTTAGAGGTTTGGTGTCAAATGCTGCAGCATTGCCTTTGGCTTTATTTTCTTTTCTTTTGCTCAACATCTTTCCACCACAGACACATGGCTCATTAATTCTTCCTAGGATCATTGATGCCCAGCATCTCTTTGGATAACTAAATGTTTTGTATCTAAGTTGCTCCTTATTGTGGATTTTCAATTGGCCATCCCAAATCAGTTGATCTAAGTGACCGGGTTTTAAAATACCCCTTAGAATTTACTCATCCAAGCAGATCTTAGTACAAGAACACCACAGGCATATATCCTAGGGTCCAAGCTATTGGTGTCCAACCTTTATTCTTTGTTTTTCTTGCCATTTTGGCTTTTTCTTTCCTTTTTCTTTCTGTTTTTGTTACCAAGGGCTTTTTCATTATTAATGAGAGTCTTTGTAACCGCAAGCTAACTCACATTTGAATGAGAATGATATTATACAACAATTATTTCATGAGTTATGCATTTAATCAAACACATATACCACCACCAACTTCCATTCATGCTTATGCAACATTGGATATTTTACTTTTCAATTCAAACCAAACTCTTTTATTCAAGCATATGGGAAACAAAATTTAAAGCTAAGTGATGGATAACAAGCATTATGCAGGTTTAGCATTTTTCTAGCTATTTATTAACTAACTGAAATGAAAAGCAAAGAACAAAAATTGCATAGAATAAAAGAAATAATTGATGGAGGCATATCATGTTTCAGACATGCATCTCCTTATTAAAGACATGAAAGAGGAAATATGAAAGAACTTTGCCACCTTCTAATGGTCATGGCTGCTGCTTGATTCTCCCTTTCTTTTCTTCCTCTTTTCTGTCTTGGAATAATCTCGGATCTCTTCACCAGGACATCTTCTTCCCCAAACAGAATCTAAGAGTCCTGATAGCCCAACATCTTCCAATCTTTTAAAGGTTGACTCAGTATATTGATGAGATCTTGCTTGTTGCTTGGCTAAGAATTCAGGGCACTGCTCAAATGGCTTGATCTCATGATTGAGTGTTGGCAAATTGTGGGTCAAGTACTCCAACCTTGCTTGCATGTTTTCATCATTCTCCATTCTTTGTACGTGTCTCACTTCTCCCATGGTATGATGAACATTCTTCCATTGATATAGGTTGTGACTATATTCCCCTGCTTTAGCTTGACTAAAATACAGCTTATCATATGATTCTTTGAACTCTTTGTATTGCTCTTTTTGTCCTTCAAGAATCTGTGCTTGAAATTCTTGCTGCTGAGTCATCATTTGTTGTTGCCATCTCTCTTGTTTCTCCTCCATTTGATGCTGCCAAGCTTCTCGTTCCTCTTTTTCTTTCAAAAATTGCTCCATAAATTCTGGATGGGGCTCTAGATATTGCACTTGGCCCCCTTGATTTTGGCCTTGTTGAGCCTGCATGAGTTGCTGAGATAATTCTTCAATTGATCTTTGTAATTGGATCATGTCTATGGCATCATGAGCTTGATTTCGTCCTTCCTCTCTTTGTGATCTCCTTTGCTTGGGAGCTACCACCCCCTCGGGATTATCTTCTTCATTCGTTCCCTCCATGCTCTTCTTGGTAATCCATTTTCCTTTCTTCACTTTTGTTGTACCCTCATCTTCAAAAATTACTCCAGCTTTGTCACATAACCTGAGGATGGTACTTGGATGTCCAAGACCCTTTGATTTGCTTGTGCTATTGGCCATTTCTTGAATACTGTCAGCTATGAGTTGTGCGAGGTTGATCTCACCTCCATGCAAGATGCAGTATGTCAAGAGTGCTCGTTTGATTGTGACCCAAGAGGCGTTTCCAGTAGGAAGGATAGATCTCCTCACTATTTCATACCATCCCTTAGCCACAGGAGTGAGATTTAGCCTCCTTATGTGACTTGGAACTCCCTTTGAATCTCTTTCCCAATTAGTATTCTCCACACATAACCCCTGCAATATCTCATCAGGATTATTTTCCATTTGCAATCTAGCCTCATAACTAGGCTCTGCATAGGTTATGGTTCTCAACTTGAGGGCTCTTGTGATGGCTGCAGGACTGAAGCTCACTTCAACTCCTCTGACATAACTTGTGTAAGGAGCACTATCTTTATTTTCCTTCACAGCATTTGCATAGAACTCCCTAATCATAACTGCACTGATGTCAGTTAGAGGAGCACACAAGAGTTCCCACCTTCTTTCTCTAGTAATTTGCCACATGATGGGGTATTCTCCTTCCCTTAAATCAAGACCTTTCTCATAGATGACATTCTTTGCCTCCATGAACCTATGATATCTCCCTTCATGGAATTGGGATCTAAATTTGGTTGCATCAAAGGATGGAGGTTCGGTTACCATAGGTTCCTTTCCCGGCCTTCTTTTTGAACTTGAAGATGCCATCAGATTTGAGGTAAGAAGAAAGAAAAAGTGAGAGTGGAAGAAATGTGTGTTGTGTTTGGGAAGAGTTTTGGTTCGGTTCTGTTGTGAGGTAAGGGAATATTGTTGGCTTTGGAAGTGGAAGAGAGTATGGTTTTCATATGAAAGTGGCTTGAATGAGAATGTGTATGCCGTGTTGGTGCCAACGGCTACTTATAGGCCAAGTCTTCAAGCTTCCCATCGAAACCACAATGAATGAATGTATGAAGAATCCGTTTGTGCTCATGAAGGGCTGAGATTGAATTGTTCATCCAGAGGACTCATGGAATGGACGGTCTGCATGCATTGTTGAGGCTTGACGAGGATCCTTCTTCCATTGGTTGCATGCATTTAGGTGTTCAATGTTGCATGCATGCAGATTTTGTTCCCCATGAGCGCGTTCTCCTAGGCACATGTGACTTCCCTCACATAGCTTCTCCTAGCCGTGGCCCCTCCTTGCGTTTATCTTAATCTTTTTCTCCTGCAAGAATCAAGATAGCTAGCCTTAGATCATCAATATGGCCGTTGACAATTAATTTGTATTAAATGAAAAGAATTGTTTTGTTTTGTTTATTATTATGAAAAATATTTTCATGGTCAATTGTGTCCCTTAATTAAAGATGTTAAAGGTTGGTGAACACCAAACTTATCTTTTATTGAGGGGATGGCTTAGCAATGCAAACCATTCTTCACAATTGATGCATTTTAAAAGTTTGATGCATGATCCCTTTGTGTATGGTTTTGAATCCATGATTGGGAAATGATCCTCTGAACATTGTTACACATGCAGACACCAAACTTAGTGTTTGGTCATATGCTTCCTCAAGAAGAATTATGCATATGTTCTAAGAATAACTCCCTCTCTTTTTGAAAATCAAAAATTAAGTGTGCCTTAAGGGACACCAAACTTAGAAGTCTGACTTATGCTCTAAAATGTGCATTTATCAAATATGAAAGTTCAAAATCATACTCAGGAAATCATAGCTTATTTAAGAGAAGACAGAAATTTTAAATCATGGGTTGCCTCCCATGAAGCGCTCTTTTATTGTCACTAGCTTGACATTGGACTTCCCTTTAAGGTGGTTGATGTTGGTGATGTCTCAACTTGTCACCTCTCACTGTCAGCTTTCTTCGTGTGCCTTGATGCTCAATTTCCATATGCTCAAGAGAAAGTATTTGGTTGACAGTGTAATAATCTTCTGCTCCCTGTTGTTGATATACTAGTTGCACTTTATCACCTTTAGAAAATCCTTCAGTTGGGATTCTCTTGTTCTTCCACCCTTTATGAGCCTTTTTCTTGCTCTTCATCTTTTTCTTTCTTGTTGATCTTTCTTTCTTGACAGTGACTTGAGTTGTGATACCTTCCTTCTTATTTATCACCCCTGCTTCCTTTTGAATTCCTTTTTCTTCTTGCATCTGCTTGTTTTTCTGTTCTACTGCTTTGTCGGTTGATTACCTTGGAAGGAGATCATCACTCATTTTGCTTGTTTCTTCATCCCTTTGTAATTCTGGAAAGACTTTCAGTATGATGCTCTCCTCATGCATCCTGAGGGTTAACTCTCCCTGCTCTATATCCACAATGGCTCTAGCAGTGGCTAGAAATGGTCGACCAAGTATTATGGAATCACTTCCATTTTCTGAAGAATCTAGGATCACAAAATCTGCCGGATAGATGAACTTGTCAACCTTAACTAAAAGGTTCTCAATTAGCCCTTTAGGATACACTACCGATTGATCCACCAATTCCAAGGACATCTGTGTTGGTTTCACCTCCTCTATGCCCAGCTTTTTCACTAGAGAATATGGGATTAGATTTATGCTGGCTCCTAGATCACACATCCCCTTGTTAATGAATAGGTTTCCAATAGTGCATGGTAAGAAGAAACCTCCAGGGTCTTCAAGCTTGGGAGGGAGTCCCTTTTTAATGAGTGCACTGCATTCTTCACTAAGCATCACCATTTCCTTCTCATTCCAATCTCTTTTCTTGTTGATGAGCTCCTTTAAGAACTTGGCGTACAGAGGCATTTGCTCCAAAGCTTCAGCTAAAGGTATGTTGATCTCCAACTTCTTAAAAGTCTCAAGAAATTTATGGAAATGCTGATCCTTTGTTTCCTTGTGAAATCTCTGTGGATAAGGTAGTGGTGATGCTGAGCTCTTCTCCACTTGATGTTGTTTTGGAATTGGTTCTTCCAGGATCTTCTTTCCTTTCTTCAAATTCTGTGGTTTGTTGTCTTCCTCTGTGAGTTTTTCTGGGACATTCTTGCTTGTGATGTCTTTGTTGATGGCTTCATCATTCTTTGTTGGCTCAGTGTCATTATGCTTGGTTGCTCCTTGGTTACCATCTGTTAACACTTTTCCACTTCTTAGTTGCACGACCTTGCATTCTTCCTTTGGGTTAGGAATGGTATCACTAGGTAGTGAACTTGATGGTTTTTCAACAGAAATCTTCTTGGAGATTTGTCCAATCTGCCTATCTAGGTTCTTCATGGAGGCTTCTTGGTTCTTTGTTGTTAATTCTTGGTTCTTCATCAGTTTCTCCATGAGCAGCTCTAGATTGGTGATTCTCTGTGAGTCTTGTGAGATGGGTTGATTTTGGGGTATTGATGGATGTTGATAAGTGTTTTGGTTAGTTGGGTGGTTATTGGGTGGGTATTGGTTAGCATTTGGGTAGTTGTTTTGTGGTTTTCTGTATGAGTTTTGGTTAGTGTTTGGCTGGGGGTTGTGGTTTGTGTTTTTCCAATTGTTCTGACTTGTGTTTCTTTGCCATGGTTGTTGGTTTTGATTGTGGTTGTCTCCCCATCTGAGGTTGGGATGGTTCTTCCAAGATGGATTGTAAGTATCTCCATAAACTTCATTTGTTCCAGGATTTTGGTTGTGCATGTATTGAACTTGCTCTTGCTGTTGCTCTTCTTGAGTTTCTTCACTTTGCACCCAAGTAGTTGGTGGTTGGCTTGTGGTGCTCACTGCTACAACTTGCAAGCCATCAATCCTTTTGGCCATTTGCTCAAATTGTTGTTGAATCTGCTGCTGCATCATCTTGTTCTGAGCCAGAATAGAATCAACTCCTTCCAACTCCATTACTCCTCTTCTCTGTGATGGTTGGCGTTGTCTTTGATGAGCAAAGAAATATTGGTTGTTGGCCACCATATCAATGAGGTTTCGAGCTTCCTCTGTGGTCTTCATGAGTTGTAATGAGCCTCCGGTAGAGTGATCAAGAGCTTCTTGAGCTTTAAGAGTGAGTCCCTCATAGAAGTTCTGCAACTTGTCCCACTCAGTGAACATCTCTGGTGGACATTTCCTCAATAGAGCTTTATATCTCTCCCATGCTTCATATAAGTTCTCAGCCTCCAATTGAGTGAACGTTTGAACCTCAGTCTTCAACCTTAGGATTCTTTGAGGGGGATAAAATTTGGCAAGAAACTTGCTCACCAAGTCATCCCAAGTGTTGATGCTTTCTTTTGGAAAGGTCTCTAGCCATTGAGTGGCTTTGTCTCTGAGAGAAAATGGGAAGAGCAGCAACTTGTAGCTATCAGGGGGTACACCATTTGTTTTCACTGTGTCACAGATTCTCAAGAAAGTAGACAAATGTTGGTTTGGATCCTCCAAAGGCCCTCCTCCAAAAGAACAATTGTTTTGAACCAGAGTGATGAGTTGTGGCTTGAGTTCAAAATTGTTTGCATTGACATTGGGAGGAAGAATGCTACTCCCACAATGCCTAGCATTTGCAAATGTGTATGAAGCCAAGACTCTTCTCTGTTGTTGATTATTGTTGGCTCCTTCTCCTGGTTGATTGGTATCTCCTTCCATTTCTTGGAATTCCTCCTCAGATTCTTCTTCTCCAACAACGTTCTTCCCTCTTTTGGCTCTTCTTATTCTCCGAAGAGTTCTTTGATCAATTTCAGAGAGGATAGGGGAAGATCTTCCAGTACCTGACATACAAACACACAACAATAAACACACAAACCCAGAAAATCAATAAAACTTCAATCTATTGCTAGAATGAGGTTTTAGTTAGTTTAAGCAAAAATTCAAACAGTTAGTGTGTTAGTAGGAATTAGAATAACAGAAAAGAAAAGTGCTCAATCTAGACCTCCACTTCACTTAATCATTGTCAATCTATTTCAATCCCCGGCAACGGCGCCAAAAACTTGATGTGTGGAAAACGATCCAACACAAAACTCACCGGCAAGTGTACCGGGTCGCATCAAGTAATAATAACTCACATGAGTGAGGTCGATCCCACAGGGATTGAAGGATTGAGCAATTTTAGTTTAGTGGTTGGTTTAGTCAAGCGAATCAAGTGTTGGTTGAGTGATTGGTGTTTAACAGAAGATAAATTTCTTGGAATGTAAAGGGGAAAGGGAAATGTGCAGTAAATTATAAAGCAGAGAAGTAAACTTGCAGAATCTTAAAGAATAAGAAACTAAATGACTGAAGCTTAAAGTGCAAGAAAGGTAAATTGCAGTAACTTAAATGGCAAGAAATGTAAATTGCTTGAATGTAAAAGGGAATTGAGGACTGGGATTGCAGAATCTAAACAAAGAGAAAGTAAATTGCAACAATTAATTGAAAAGGAATTGAATTAGAGGCAATGCAAGCTTAAACAGAAAGTAAAGTAAAGTGCAGCAAGGTTCACAGAAGAACCCAAAGTGAATTTTGATCTCAGGACTCAAGAGCTTAGGTAGCAGAGCCTAAAACTCAATTTCCTTCCCAGATCTGAGTTATCAAAGCAATTGACAGAAAATTTAAAGAAGAAGCAGTAAAGGAAATTGAAATTGAATTGAATTATGCAGAGAAGATTTAAAGAGAGTTTGAATGGGAATTGAGACAGAATTTCCTCAATTTCTCACACCCAAAACTCAAAAACAGAAGATTAGAAGTGCTCAGGCAAGAATGAGGAAGAAGAGAGATCAATTCTCCTCCCCAATTCTCAGAATTCTCAGTAAAGTTCCAAGAACAATTGCCAAAGCTTCAAAAGAAAGGTAAAATTCAAAAGTGAAGGTAAAAGTGCAAAAGTAAAAGTTTCAAAAATTAAAGGTCCTAATTACATCAAACTAACTCCTATTTATACACTTTCTATTCTTGGATATTGGGATTTGGATGGGCTTTTGATTTGGTGAAGAAATGAATTCAATTGGATTTTTAATTGAATTTTTCGGCCCAAAATTGTGACTCCCAGGAGGCTGCCCTGCCCTTGTGGAGGGCAGGGCAGAAAATTGATGCTTGGTGCGGAAGATTGGTGCGGCTGGTGCATGCTTGGCGCGACTTTGGTGCGCAAAACACTGCCCTGCCCGCGCGGAGGGCAGGGCAGAAAAATATGGTGCTGCCAGCTTGTGCGTGGTGCGCGTTGGTGTTGCCAGGGACGAGGATTGGTGCGCCAGAATCATTTCTCGATGCGCCAAAGTTGTGTGCCAACCAAATGCTGCCCTGCCCTCGCGGAGGGCAGGGCAGTGTTTCCAAATTGCACTCCCGTGTTCGATTCTTGGCTGGAGCACACGCTCAATTAATTTCCTTGGCTTCTTGGCACGGCACTCAACCTTAGTTCCTTGCCTCTTCATGGTTCCTTGTTCGATCCTTCTAGCATGCATGGGTGACATTTTTTCTTTGAATTTCTTCCTTGGAGAGCCCGATTCTGCCCTCCACAAGGGCAGGACAAGGTTCTCTTCCTCTTGATCTCAAGGCACATTTTGTGCTCTGCCCTTGTAGTGGGCAGGGCAGAGTTGCCTTCCTTGCTTGGTCATCTTATGTTGCCCTCCTAGAGGGCAGTGTGCCCTTGTGGAGGGCAATGTTGCCTCCCCCTTTGCATGCGGCACGCTTCTTCTCTCTTTTGCCACACTTTCCTTTCCTTGGGCTACACTTCTTAGGCCACGCTTTTCCTTTTCTTTTCTTTTCTTCACCTATAATAAACCAAAACAACCACTCCAAGTATCACTAAATTCAAGAGGCTTATAAATCAATTAAAATTCAATTAAAATTAGCTTAAACCTCATGATTTAACATTAATTTCATGGTGGTTGCTTGATTTAAAGAAGTTGTGCATTTTCACTCCAAATCACTTACTTAGGATGCAAGAAAGTGCATAAATGCTAACAAAACAAGTGAAATTAGCTTGAAAAATGGGTATATGATGACTTGTCATCAGATACCCTTGTTTGATGTTCGTTGTCCCATCTTTCCCTAATTAGTAAAAGAATTCTATGCTAATATCAATTTTATAAAGAGAAAATCATTTCTACTGTAAAAGGAAAAAATATTGTTCTTGACCACCCTAGTCTAAATCAGGCTCTTGGGTTTTTTTATTGTGGTCTTCAAGATTATACTTCTAGAAAATGGGTAGATGAGAAACTTAATATGTCTCTGTCTAATGTTGAGTGTAGTATATGTGTTGGCATTCCTTCGTGTGAAGGCTTTATGCCTTCTCACCATGCTTTAGATCTTGTCCATGTCAACCTCCAAAGAGTTGTTAATGACATTATTGTAACAGTCCAGGCCACCTACTAGCACGATATTGTCCTCTTTGGCACACAAGGCCTCACAGTTTTGCCTTTGACGATAGGTATGATAGCCGAAACCCCTCACACTCACTCGTCAAAACGCGTCATGCTAGGGAGAGGTATCCACACCCTTATGAAGCATGATTCGTTCCCCTTCCCAACCGATGTGGGACCTTACAATCCACCCCCTAAGGGAGTCCAGCGCCCTCGTTGGCACATCGATCCGGGCTCCGACTCTGATACCATTTATAACAGTCCAGGCCACCCGCTAGCACGATATTGTCCGCTTTGGCAAACAAGGCCTCACGGTTTTGCCTTTGACGATAGGAATGATAGCCGAAACCCCTCACACTCACTCGTCAAAACGCGTCATGTTAGGGAGAGGTATCCATACCCTTCTAAGGCATGCTTCGTTCCCCTCCCCAACCAATATGGGACCTTACAATTATCATTCCACAAAGTAGAACCTTTCAAAAGAGTTCCTCCTATGACACTCTTATTTTATTTTCTTTGATCAATAAAATTCAAATATCTTTTTACTACCTTATATATGGTTCGCCACATGCATGAATATGTAACTAGCTTTCACAACATCGCTCTTTCCTATAGCATGTTTCTTACAAAGATATTTGAGCAACATAATAATAATTTCACTAATGAAATTTATGAAGAATGTAATTCCTATTTGAAAGAAGGTAAGGCTATGCTAAGAAGACAAGGCAAGGCAATGCTATTCTAGAGGAAAGGAAAAGCTAGCTATCCAAGGTGCTAGAAGCTCAAGGGATTCTCAGTCCTTAATTGGTTCCAAGTTTTTCGAACTCACTGGAATCATGCAGGACTTGGCTCAAGAGTTAGGTAATTATGTGGGGCCACAACAGATTTACATAGCTAAACAAAGATGAAAGGATGGGATTGTTGTTTCTAATCTAAGAATGACCAAAGGCAGGATTGATATTCTGAAGCAAATTATTAATGATCTACCCTCTAAGCACTATTTTTCTAATAATGAGGATGAAGATAACGAAGAAAATTTTGCCAGTACTGATGCTTAGTGATGCTAGTCACTACTTTTCTACTGTCTTTATTTTAAGATTTTATTTGGATAATTGTAATCCTTTAAACACTTATTTGCTACAGTTATGTTTTATTGTCTCTAACCTATGATTGCAAGTACTTAATTTTCTCCTTTGATGACAAAAAGGGAGAAATAGAAATAGAGAGACTTAAGTTTTAAGTTATTTGTGTTTTATTTTGGTAGTGCTGAAATTATTGAGACTTCTCATTGCTGTCAAAGTTTATATCGGATGATTTAGTTTTATTGTCATATTGGATTATTGGCTACAACTTTTCACTCTTGATTTTATATAGTTGCTATTGTTTATTCCTTTTTGTGTTTCTACTACACTCTAATTTTTAGCGGAAAGACATCATAGCACATATTCAGAACAACTCTAGTTTAATATCTAGATTCAAGGGGAGATCTTTCTACAAATGTCACTACAAGAAAATAGGCTTATGGCCATGAATTTTTCTTGCCATGATTTTAAAGCATGGCCAAAAAGGGTTAATGGCCATGCTTTTATGAGGGTGGCGATTGATTAGAGATTTGGCCACGTTTTCTCCCGCCATGCTTCAAAAGCGTGGCAAAAAGGGTCAATGGCCATGCTTTTGTGAGGGTGGCATCTAGTTAGAGATACGGCCATACTTTTTTCTGCCACGCTTGGCCAAATGGTTTTTTTTAAAAAAACTAATAACCTCAAAGCCAATAACCCCTGAATCGTAATAACCCTAAAACTTGGGCCAAAAGCTTTGAGACTCTCTCACTCTCCGTCATTCACAACCCCTAACCCAAATAACTCCTGAAGAACAAACAACACTAAGTCTCACCTCTCTCATGGCTGGTCTCGCCGTCGACCTCTCTCCCTCCCTGGTATATCGCTTCTCTCGCGGCCGTTTCGGACTTAAGCTCGTCGTGCTCTGTTACTATCGTAAGCTTCTCTGTTAAACTCTGACACCATCGCAAACTCGTATTCTTGCTTTAGCCATCAATGCTTCCTTCACCGTGAGTTGGTCCCTTGACAGGTGAGTTTCATCTTCCTTCAGCTCTATTATTTCTTTTTCAATTTCATTGCTATAAATCATCACTGTATCTTGAATTTGCTATTGAAAGTTTAGGTTGTTAGTGAAATAATGATTCAGCTAATTTTGTTTTGTTGGCAATCATATTTGGAGAATTGGAGTTTAAGTTTTTGTTGCTGAAAGTTATTATACTTTAATTTATTGTTAAAAATTATCAATGAGCTGAATTTGTTGCTAGAAGTAGAATTTGTTGCTGTAAGTAGAATTTGATGCTGAATATATCACAGAGTAATTTTTGTTGTTGCTGGAAGTAGAATTTGTTGGCGCAATGTTCTTGCCAGGGTTCCTCAAGATGTTGTAGCCACTGGGGGAAATGCAAGCTCTTAAGATGGGTGAGTGGTTAGTACTATAACTTATGCTGTTATTCCATTTTTATGTAGCTTCTATAACTAGTATTCAACCTTTTTATAGATGTGACTATTGCCTAACATTTCTCTTGTTTTACTTTGCTTAGAGGATGCCTTGAAGTTATTGCAGGAAAATGAAAAAGAACCGGTTGTACCTGAACCGGAACAAGATCCAACTACTGAAGTGCTTTTTCTTTGCGGCTATGAAGGATATGGAATGACGTTCATTGATGCCGGTGCATTGAGGAAACATTCTCACATTCATGGAGAGAGACAATTTGTTTGTCACTATGAAGGGTGCAAAAAGGCACTGATTTTGTTATTTGGGACACACACATGCATCTCTTCTATCTTTATACTGTTCTATTGATAAATTGTTTATGTTTTAGAAATTTTTTGATAGCTCAAAGTTGAAAAGACATTTTCTCATTCACACATGGGAGATGGATTTTGTATGTCCTCATGAAGGCTATGGTAAGGTATTGATTTTATGAGGACTTCTTTTTTCCCTGGTTATTGTTACATGTACTATTTTTAGTATGACAATTTTTGATGGATGACAAAACTTCTTCAAAGTCTGCATTACTCTTCAGAACGGATAATATTATGTTTATGTTTGTGTATGTATCTTGATTAGTCATTTACTATTTTATTTTATCTTTTGTTAGAATCCTAAAAATCATGTTGTATGTGGTTTTTTAGAATTGTCGAAGCAGAATACTAGAGATTTGGAATGGTATTTCTTCACTGTACACGGTATTCAGCTTACAGATTTTCATTGTGCAAATTTACAATTTTAATCTTATTATAGATTTTGATTTCATATGAATCTAGCATGCTAAAAATATTTTCATAACAACTCTGCATAATAAGTTAGCTTAGAGATTCAGATTGAAGCTGAATTGAGAGCCGCTGCTATAAACTGTGAAATTGGATAGACATTTTAGCAATTTCTGAGATGGCAGCATCTCTAATTGAAGGTACATCACTCACCAAATGTTCATAGGCAACATGAATGCATCTGACCAAAATTACGGCACCTTTGCAGTGATGTTGTAGGTGTAAACCTCCCACATCTGCCGCACCACTTCCTCCCTCTCCTCCACTTCCTATGTAATTCACTTCAAGTTAGTTCTATTAAAATTTTGTTGCCTAATTTAGTTAGTCTAAAAATTGACATAATTTATTATAAAAAGGACTAAATTCATGTAAACAATCCTTAAAGTACTAATTTGATATTATATTATGCAGATCATATTATAAGTACTAAGTGGAATTGAAATATGAATTTTGTTGTTCGATGGATTGATTGAGATATGTTAATTATAAAAACTCATATGTGATCTATGTTGGAATGTCAGGTTTGAAAGAGAGGGTGAACCATCTCAGCTTGCTGCTGTGGATTTCTTTATCAGTACAGTGGATCCATTGAAGGAACCGCCATTGATCACGGCTAACACAGTGCTTTTTATTCTTGCTATGGACTACCCTGTGGATAAAGCATCATGTTATGTATCTGATTATGGTGCTGCAATGCTTACATTTGAATCCCTTGTAGAGACAGGTGATTTTTCAAGAAAGTGGGTTCCATTTTGCAAGCAGTACTTAATAGAGCCACGAGCACCTTAGCACTTCTTCTCTCAGAAGATTGACTACCTTAAAGACAAAATTCAACCTTCTTTTATGAAGAACGTAGAGCTATGAAGGTATTCATTACATTACATTACATTGTTCTTTTTCCAAATCCAAATGGAGTATCTCATAAATCATGATTATCTTTTGGATAGACTATGAGCAGTATAAGGTAAGAATCAATGCTTTGGTAGCCAAGGCATAGAAAACACCAGAAGAAGGATGGACAATGCAAGATGGAACCCCTTGGCCCGGGAATAACTCACGCGATCACCCTTGCATGATTCAGGTATATCAATTCACCATTTGTTGAATCAAATCTATTGGCAGAGTTAAATGCCTAACTTCAAGGACTAAATTATTTTTGCCAGTTTAAAGTGTCCTTTATTCAAATGATTTTTCTCTTATTTGCTATTTGTAGGTTTTCCTTGGAGACACTGGTGCACATGACATAGAAGGAAATGAACTTCCAAGGCTGATGTATGTTTCCAAAGAGAAAAGTCCAAGTTACCAACATCACAAAAAGGATGGTGCTGAAAATGCATTGGTAAGAATGCTTAAAAGTTTGTCTAGATTAATGTTTCATATCCTTATTAAGATCATTGAGATTTCATTAGGCTTGTTGATTCTTGTTTGGATTTATATAGGTGAGGGTCTCAGCAAGTCAACATGATTTTTCTGAGTCTGAATGGATGACAAAATGCATCCAACAGTACTATAGAGGCATCTTTTGAAGAAGAAGCTTATGATCCTGAGAACCCTGCAATGGCAGAGGTGAATTACATGGGTGAAACCTATGGAAACACCTATAATCCCTCATGGAAAAATCATCCAAATTTCTCATGGAAGGATCAACAGAAGCCTCAACAAGGCTTTAATAATGGTGGAAGAAATAGGCTCAGCAATAGCAAGCCTTTTCCATCATCTTCTCAGCAACAGACAAAGAATTCTAAGCAGAGCACCTCTAGCTTAGCAAATATAGTCTCTGATCTGTCTAAGGCCACTTTAAGTTTCATGAGTGAAACAAGGTCCTCCATCAGAAATTTGGAGGCACAAGTGGGCCAGTTGAGTAAGAAAATCACTGAAACTCCTTCTAGTACTCTCCCAAGCAATACTGAAGAGAATCCAAAAAGAGAGTGCAAGGCCATTGACATAATCAAAATGGCCGAACCTAGAGAGGAAGGGGAGGACATGAATCCCAATAAGAAAGACCTCATGGGACGTCTCCCAGACAAGAAGGAGTTCCCTATTGAGGACCTAAAGGAATCTGAGGCTCATATAGAGACCATAGAGATTCCATTAAACCTCCTTCTGCCATTCATGAGCTCTGAGAACTATTCTTCCTCTGAAAAGGATGAAGACGTAACTGAAGAGCAAGTTGCTCAATATCTAGGAGACATCATAAAGCTGAATGTCAAGTTGTTTGGTAATGAGACATAGGAAGGTGAACCTCCCTTGCTCATTAGTGAACTAGATACATAGGTTCAGCAAACTCTACCTCAAAAGAAACAAGATCCTGGTAAATTCTTAATACCCTGTACCATAGGCACCATGACCTTTGAGAAGGCTCTATGTGACCTGGGGTCAGGCATAAATCTTATGCCACTCTCTGTAATGGAGAAACTAGGGATCTTTGAGGTACAGGCTGCCACATTCTCATTAGAGATGGCAGACAAGTCAATAAGACAAGCTTATAAATTGGTAGAGGACATGTTAGTGAAGGTTAATGGCCTTTACATCCCTACTGATTTCATAATCATAGACACTAGGATGGATGAGGATGAATGCATCATCCTTGGAAGACCCTTCCTAGCCATGGCAAGAGCTGTGATTAATGTTGACAAAGGAGAGTTAGTCCTTCAATTGAATGGAGACTACCTTGTGTTTAAAGCTCAAAGATCTTCCTCTGCAACCATGGAGAGGAAGCATGAAAAGCTTCTCTCAATACGGAGTTAAACAGAGCCCCCACAATCAAACTCTAAGTTTGGTGTTGGGAGGCCACAACCAAACTCTAAGTTTGGTGTTAAGAAGCCCCCACATTCAAACTCTAAGTTTGGTGTTGGGAGGCCCTCATCATGCTCTGAACATCTGTGAGGCTCCATGAGAGCCCACTGTCAAGCTATTGACATTAAAGAAGCGCTTATTGGAAGGCAACCCAATTTTTATTTATCTATATTTCTATTGTTCTCTTATATTTTATTAGTTTTATGATCATGTGGAGTCACAAAACAATTGCAAAAATTAAAAACAAAATCAAAGATAGCAGAAGAAAAAGCACACCCTGGAGGAAGAGCTTACTGGCACTTAAACGCCAGTAAGGAGCATCTGGCTGGCATTTAACGCCATAACAGAGCATGAAGCTGGCGTTGAATGCCAGAAACAAGCAGCTGTCTGGCGTTTAAATGCCAGGATTGCACCCTGAGGAGAGCTGGTGTTTAACGCCAGCAACAAGCATCAGGCTGGCGTTAAACACCAGAAACATGCTACATTTGGGCGTTTAACGCCAGAAACAAGCTTCAGTCTGGCATTAAACGCCAGGATTGCAAATAGAGGGCATTTTACATGTTTAATTGGTGCAGAGATGATAAATCCTTGACACCTCAGGATCTGTGGACCCCACAGGATCCCCACCTACCTTCTCCCTCTTTCTCACACCTTTTCATAACACTCTTCCCCAAACATCATTCTCCAATCACCTCAATCACTCTTCCCCATCACCTCTTCACCACTCACTTCCATCCTCTCTTCCCCATAAACCCCACCTACCTTCAAATTCAAAATCTCTTTCCCACCCAAACCCACCCTAAATGACCGAACCCCACTACCATCTCTTCTCCCCCTAGCCAAATACACACCTCTCTCTCCCTCTCCTCTATTTCTTCCTCTTTTTCTTCTATTTTTTCTTCATTTTAAGTTTGGTGTGGTAAAAGCATAGCTTTTTTTGTTTTTTCATAACCATTTATGGCACCTAAGGCCGGAGAAACCTCTAGAAAGAGAAAAGGGAAGACAAAAGCTTCCACCTCTGAGTCATGGGAGATGGAGAGATTCATCTCAAAGGTCCATCAAGACCACTTCTATGAAGTTGTGGCCAAGAAGAAGGTGATCCCTGAGGGCCCTTTCATGCTCAAGAAAAATGAGTATCCGGAGATTTGACATGAGATCCAAAAAAGAGGTTGGGAAGTTCTCACCAACCCCATTCAACAAGTCGGAATCACTAGGAACCATGATCAAAGTATGAACCTGAATTCAAAGAATTGGCTTACAATGGTTCGGGGGAAATACTTAGATTTCAGTCCGAAAAATATAAGGTTGGCGTTCAACTTGCCTATGATGCAAGAAGACGCACGCCCCTACACTAGAAGGGTCAACTTTGATCAAAGGTTAGACCAAGTCCTTATGGATATATGTGTGGAAGGAGCTCAATGAAAAAGAGACTCAAAAGGCAAGCCGGTTCAATTGAGAAGACTGGAACTTAAGCCTGTGGCTAGAGGATGGTTGGAGTTTATCCAATGCTCCATCATCCCCACTAGCAATCGATCCGAATCAACTGTGGATCGGGCCATCATGATCCATAGCATCATGATTGGAGAGGAAGTAGAAGTTCATGAAGTCATCTTTCTAGAACTGTACAAAGTAGCCGAAAAGCCCTCCATCTTGGCAAGGCTAGCTTTTCCTCATCTCATTTGCCATCTATGCTACTTAGCTGGAGTTGTCATAGAAGGAGACATCCTCGTTGAAGAGGACAATCCTATCACTAAGAAGAGGATGGAGCAAACAAGAGAGCCCATTCATGGATCTCAAGAAACGCATGAGGAAGCTCATGATCAAGAAATTCCTGGGATGCCTCAAGGGATGCATTTTCCTCCAAACAACTATTGGGAACAACTCAACACTTCTCTAGAAAGATTGAGTCATGACATGAACCAATTAAGGGTGGAACACCAATAGCACTCTATCATCCTCAATGAGATTAGAGAAGATCAAAGAGCTATGAGGGAGGAGCAACAAAGGCAAGGAAGAGACATAGAGGAGCTCAAGAACACCATTGGTCCTTCAAGAAGAAGGCGCCACCATCACTAAGGTGGACTCATTCCTTAACTTCCTTGTTCTTATCTCTCTGTTTTTCGGTTTTTTGAGCTTCATGTTTGTCTATGTTTGTGTATTCATGACATGATCATTAGTGTCTAGTAACTATGTCTTAAGGCTATGAATAATTCCATGAATCCTTCACCTTTCTTAAATGAAAAATGTTTTTAATACAAAAGAACAAGAAGTACATGAGTTTCAAATTCATCCTTGAAATTGGTTTAATTATATTGACGTGGTGACAATACTTTCTGTTTTATGAATGAATGCTTGAACAATGCATATTTTTTATCTTGTTGTTTATGAATGTTACAATTGTTAGCTCTTGAAAGAATAATGAAAAAGAGAAATGTTATTGATAATATGAAAAATCATAAAATTGATTCTTGAAGCAAGAAAAAGCAGTGAATAACAAAAGCTTGCAAAAAAAATGGCGAAAAAAATTATAAAAGAAAAAGAAAAAGCAAGCAGAAAAAGCCAATAGCCCTTAAAACCAAAAGGCAAGGGTAAAAAGGATCCAAGGCTTTGAGCATCAATGGATAGGAGTGCCCAAGGAAAGAAAATCCAGGCCTAAGCGGCTAATGAAGCTGTCCCTAACCATGTGCTTGTGGCATGCAGGTCCAAGTGAAAAGCTTGAGACTGAGTGGTTAAAGTCGTGATCCAAAGCAAAAAGAGTGTGCTTAAGAGCTCTGGACACCTCTAACTGGGGACTTTAGCAAAGCTGAGTCACAATCTGAAAAGGTTCACCCAGTCATGTGTCTGTGGCATTTATGTATCCGGTGGTAATACTGGAAAACAAAGTGCTTATGGCCACGGCCAAGACTTATAAAAGTAGCTGTGTTCAAGAATCAACATACTTAACTACGAGAATCAATAACACTATTTGAACTCTGAGTTTCTATGGATGCCAATCATTCTAAACTTCAAAGGATAAAGTGAGATGCCAAAACTGTTCAAAAGCAAAAAGCTACAAGTCCCGCTCATCTAATTAGAACTAATTTTCATTGATATTTTGAGATTTATAGTATATTCTCTTCTTTTTATCCTATTTGATTTTCAGTTGCTTGGGGACAAGCAACAATTTAAGTTGGGTGTTGTGATGAGCGGATAATTTTTATGCTTTTTGGCATTATTTTTAGGTAGTTTTTAGTAGAATCTAGCTACTTTTAGGTATGTTTTTATTAGTTTTTATGCAAAATTCACATTTCTAGACTTTACTATGAGTTTGTGTTTTTTTCTGTGATCCAGGTATTTTCTGGCTAAAATTGAGGGACCTGAGTAAAAATCTGATTCAGGCTAAAAAAGGACTGCTGATACTGTTGGATTCTGTACTCGAAATGGATTTTCTGGAGCTACAGAACTCCAAATGGCGCACTCTCAACTGCGTTGGAAAGTAGACATCCAGGGCTTTCTAGCAATATATAATAGTCCATACTTTGTTCGAGCTTAGATGACACAAACTGGCGTTCAATGCCAGTTCCATGCTGCATTCTGGAGTAAAACGCCAGAAACACGTCACAAACTAGAGTTAAACGCCAAACAAACGTTACAACTTGGGGTTTAACTCCAAAAGAAGCCTCTACACGTGTAAAGCTCAAGCTCAGCCCAAGAACACACCAAAGTGGGCCCCGAAAGTGGATTTCTGCACTAATACTTATTTCTGTAAACCTTAGTAACTAGTCTAGTATAAATAGGACATTTTACTATTGTATTAGACATCTTTGGTCTCAGTTTTAATTAGTTGTTCATCTTAGGAGACTATTGATCACGTTTTGGAGGCTGGCCTCTCGGCCATGCCTGGACCATCACTTATGTATTTTCAACGGTGGAGATTCTACACACCATAGATTAAGGTGTGGAGCTCTGCTGTACCTCGAGTATTAATGCAATTACTACTATTTTCTATTCAATTCAGCTTATTCTTGTTCTAAGATACTATTCGTACTTCAACTTGATGGATGTGATGATTCCTGACACTCATCATCATCCATCCTTATGAACGCGTGCCTGACAACCACCTCCGTTCTACAAGCGAGAGCTATAGTGTGTATCTCTTGGATTCCTGATGCACGATGCATGGTTTCCCTCTCCTAACAACCGAGCCTTCTATTCCGTGAGATCAGAGTCTTCGTGGTATAAGCTAGAATCCATTGGCAGCATTCTTGAGAATCTGGAAAGTCTAAACCTTGTCTGTGGTATTCCGAGTAGGATTCAGGGATTGAATGACTTTGACGATCTTCAAACTCGTGAGTGTTGGGCGTAGTGATAGACGCAAAAGAATCACTGGATTCTATTCCGATATGATCGAGAACTGACAGATGATTAGTCATGCTGTAACAAGCATTTGGACCATTTTCACTGAGAGGATGGAAAGTAGCCATTGACAACGGTGATGCCCTACATACAGCTTGCCATGGAAAGGAGTATGAAGGATTGGATGAAAGCAGTAGGAAAGCAGAGATTTAGAAGGGATAAGCATCTCCATACACTTATCTAAAATTCTCACCAATGAATTACAAAAGTATCTCTATCTTTATTTTATGCTTTATTTATCTTTATATTTTCGAAAACCATTATAACCATTTGAATCCGCCTAACTGAGATTTACAAGATGACCATAGCTTGCTTCATACGAACAATCTCCGTGGGATCGACCCTTACTCACATAAGGTATTACTTGGACGACCCAGTGCAGTTACTGGTTAGTTGTGCAAAGTTGTGACAAAGTGTGGTTCACGTTTGAGAGCTCCAAGTCTATTGGCGCCATTATTGATGATCACAATTTACGTGCACCAGTTAACATGAAATGACTTGATGGAATTCAAGGACCTATGTATGTGGGAATTGGATGTGTTTTCAATAGACAAGCTCTTTATGGTTATAGTCCACCTTCCATGCCCAACTTACCAAGATCTTCTTCATCATGCTGTTGTTGCTGTTCCTCAAAGAAGGCCAAAAAATATGTCTCTGAGCTTTATAAAGATGCAAAAAGGGAAGAACTTCATGCTGCTATTTTTAATCTTAGGGAGATTAGGGAAAGAGTGAAGAACTTGATTCTACTGTTTTCTTAAAAAAATAACTAATTAAGTTTAATTATTTAACATAGTGTAGTGGATCCGTTACTCTGATTCCTTAAATACCCTATTTTGCTGAAACCTGAAAGCATAGAATTGAATTGAATTGAAAGAGAGAGAGAGTGAGTGAGTGAGAGATATATTTTATATTTTAATGTATAAAACAATTATAGCAAAAATTATATATGTCACTAACTATTGTTTGATTTGTCTTGTAATAAAAATGCATACTATATTTATTAGTTTGGTAATAAAAAAAGGACTAAAAATTTATATTGTGCAATGATGAAGGTAAAGTTAGAAAAAGAATTTTTTTTTAATTTGATAAGGCTATTGCCATGCTTTAAAAGCGTGGCCGCATCTCCCTCTATTGCCACACTATAAAAGCGTGGCCATGTCTCCCTCTATTGCCCCGCTTATAAAGCATGGCCATATCTCCCTTTATTGCCACACTTTAAAATTGTGGCCATATCTCCCACATATGGCCACACTTTTAAGCATGGCAATCTGTAAAAAGTGTGGCAAAGAAAATGTGGCGATAGGTCACCAAAAGCGTGGCGATAGAGCAACCGCCACGCTTGTAGACGTGATCCTTTCAAAAGCGTGGCGGTAGCTCAAAAAGCATGGCAAAAAGCTATCGCAACGCTTTTTTCAGCTTTTTGCCACGCTTTAAAAGCGTGGCAATAGAGTTGTTTTCTTGTAGTGTGTAAGCGAAGTTATCCTATTATTATTCCTCTTATTTAAATGCTCTCTATTTTAAAATGTTTGTAATCAAGGAGGAGATTGTTGAATTTGAAAATAGATTATATTATTTATTGTGATTACAAGTATTTGGTTGGTTAATTGTAGTTAACTGTAGATTGATTATAATTTGTGATTTGATTGAATGTGCTATAAAGTTTCAAGATCGTTAGTGGTTCAAATACTGATTTGATTATTATTGGAAAGTATCAAATATTAAGAGAAAAGATATCAGGTTCATATGGAAATGATTGCTACTACAAATAGAAAAGAAACAATCATGACAATAATGGGGATGAATGGACAGCAACTGCTAGTGAATCATAATACTTTAGCTTTTACTATAAAAAGAAGATGAGCCTTTAAGAAAAAATTTAGAAACCATACACTACACATTTGAATGTCATTCCTCTTTATTTTGGTCTCAATTTAATATATCTGCTTTTGTTTGAGTCTTTTTTTCATAAAGAGAAAAATTCTTGTGATTTTGAGAGAGATTATTTGAAAAAGTCTATGATTAAAAAGTCATGAACGTAACTAGGAAGAAAAGCCAAAACAATTTCCGATTCAGTTTGAGTTTTTGTCATTGGTGTATTTGTTTGGTCTTGGTGATTTCTTTTGTCTTGCGTCTGGTTGTGAAGCACGAAATTGTTGCTTCATTTGACGTAGAACCAATTTGGTTTGTTTGTCTTTGTCTTGGTTTTGGCATTGGTGATTATAATCTTAAAATTGATAAAATAAGATTTTTCTATTATTATGGTAGACACTGGATAGAGACCTTATTGCACTTTGAGGTTAAACCATGATATATAATGGTGTCTTTCTCTCTACTCTTTCCTTTTTTATCTTCACTATAAGAATATCGCCGATTAGCTACCACAAAAGTAATTGTAAAATCATCGCTAATCCGACGCAAAATATAATTTATGACGGATTAGCTACTGCCTAGTAACTAATGCTTTCCTCACTAATTACAAGTCATAAATAAGTGAGGCAAACATAACAGTCGCTAATTCATAAGAAATTTTTTTAGCTACCGAATAGATAGTTGCAAATCCATCACTAAAGTAAAAGCTGATTCTATAAAAGAAATAGACTAAAATGTAGTCGCTAATTAGAGACAAACTCTGTAAGATCCAGAACTTTTGAAAAATCTTATTATGAGCCAATTTCGAATTAATTATTCATTAAAGACTTTATTTTCAGAGATTATTTTATTAAGAGTAATTAAAACAAGTTTCGATGATTAAATTGAAAATTTCATTTAATTTTATAATTATTGAATAATTTTCTATATTTAAAATTATAAAGCTTAATAATTGTAAAATAATAATAATTTTATATGATTTGATTTAAATTGATATTTTTTGAAATTTAACACTTTAAGTTTTACGAATAAAATAGATTAATTATATTATCTTATATTTTAAATTAGAATACTTAATACAACAAATAATATTCTTAAAGTGATTTTGAGAAATTAAATTATATTTCAAATTAATACTCTATAACCTAATTTGATTAAAATTAACCAAACCCAAATTAATCCCAAAATCCGTTGCTTTATTTCTCTTTAGCTACAATAAGTTATTCTTGCTTTGAACCCCTTACCGTTATTATTCTGCTATAGATTATTGAGAATTTCATGATGTTAACATTCTAGGGTCGAGTTTTGAAAATTGTATGATTAAAATAGAAGCTGCTGTGGTGTAATCCTGCTTCGTTTCTTGTGACAAGTCATCATTGCTGTGAACTTTGACTGTCGCTACTGGTATTGCCTAGGAATTAATGAGTTTGATGCCATGAGTTAAGAATAGAAATGGTGATTATTTAAAAAGATTTGGTTTTAAAGATTATATGTTTTAAGTTTGATTTATTTAGAAAAGAATTAATTATGTTTTGAATTGGAATTATTGATGAACGGAATGGGAGGATGGATGATGATGATTGAAGTTGAATGAAGGATGATGAGGAATAATTTTAAAGTATAATTTTTGAATGAATGTGGATATTGAATTGATGATGATAATGAATTAAAAATATATGAGACTTACAAAATTGAGACAAATTGTTGACCCTCTGTATGTAAGATGTGACCGCGCACTTTAACTCCCCGAGTTCTCCAATGGGCATGCATATATATATATATATATATATATATAAATTTGAGCTTAGGGCTTTGTCTCTTCCCATGGATGAGCTTGGGAATTTTTTCATGGATATTATTGAGCTTGGGGATGCGCATACAGAAGGACTGTCCAATGGTTAGCTACTAGGACATGTCGGGCTGGCTGTATAACCGATAGATGAGCTCATTAGCTATAGGGCAGACTTGCATCATATGCATTTCCATGCTTTGTTTGAGTGTGAATATGTTTTAGTTTGCCTAATTGTATAACTATTATTAACTGCTATCTAAATTATGTGTTGTAACTACTATCTATACCTGTGCTTTCCTTGTCTATTTTGCCTATATTTGCTCTGGTGTGGTACTTTGTTGATTGAGTATTGGTGCTGAATTGATGATAGTGTTGATTGATTTCGTGGTTGTTTTCTGATTAAGATTTAGAAAAGTAAGAAATATCATGCTGGTTCAGCATAGACTTAATGAACCTATGTTTGGAACAGGTTGGTCATTCATACTATTAGGAAACTTTTAAGATTCTTTTATAAGAAAAGTAAGTTTGGATTTCTGGATAATTAACTGATTTCTTTTAAAGAGGTTTTGGATTTTTGGGTAGTTAAACCGTCAGTTTTCAAAAGATTCATAAGACAACAATAATCACTGAACTTGAAAATAGATTTTTCTCTAAATATCTTCTTATGACAATTATGAAATTCTGTGGTGAGACCATGTGGTTAGGTTCTCACCCCCTACAGACTTTCTTTTTCAGTGGCAGGTTCAGAAAGATTTGGCGCGAAGCCCGATTGATCTACAAGCTTTATATGAATGTTGTATGATGAGCGGATAATTTATACGCTTTTTGGCATTGTTATTAGGTAGTTTTTAGTAGGATCTAGCTACTTTTAGGGATGTTTTCAATAGTTTTTATGCTAAATTCATATTTCTGGACTTTACTATGAGTTTGTGTGTTTTTCTATGATTTCAGGTAATTTCTGGCTGAAATTGAGGGATCTGAGCAAAACTCTGATAAAAGGCTGACAAAAGACTGCTGATGCTGTTGGATTCTGACCTCCCTGCACTCGAAATAGATTTTCTGGAGCTACAAAACTTCAAATGGTGCTCTCTCAATGGCTTTGGAAATTAGACATTCAGAGCTTTCCAGCAATATATAATAGTCCTTACTTTATTCGAGATTTGACGAGTAAACTGGCGCTCAACGCCAGCTCTATGCTGCATTCTGGAGTCAAACGCCAGAAACACGTCACAAACCAGAGTTGAACGCCAAAAACACGTTACAACTTGGCATTCAAGTCCAAGATAAGCCTCAGCTCGTGTAAAGATCAAGCTCAGCCCAAACATACACCAAGTGGGCCCCGGAAGTGGATTTATGCATCAATTACTTACTTCTGTAAACCCTAGTAGCTAGTTTAGTATAAATAGAACTTTTTACTAGTGTATTATATGTCTTTGATTGTCTAGTCTTTGATTGTATTTTTTGATCTTTTGATCACGTTTGGGGGCTGGCCATTCTGCCATGCCTGGACCTTCATCACTTATGTATTTTTAATGGTGGAGTTTCTACACACCATAGATTAAGGGTGTGGAGCTCTGCTGTACCTCAAGTTTCAATGCAATTACTACTATTTTCTATTCAATTCCGCTTGTTCTTATTCTAGGATATTCATTGCACTTCAACATGATGAATGTGATGATCCGTGACACTCATTATCATTCTCACCTATGAATGCGTGACTGACAACAACTTCCGTTCTACCTTAGACCGTGCGCATATCTCTTAGATTCCTTAATCAGAATCTTCGTGGTATAAGCTAGAATTGATGGCAGCATTCATGAAAATCCGGAAAGTCTAAACCTTATCTATGGTATTCCGAGTAGGATTCCAGGATTGAATGACTGTGACGAGCTTCAAACTCGCGATTGTTGGGCGTGATGACAAACGCAAAAGAATCAAGGGATTCTATTCCAACATGATCGAGAACCGACAGATGATTAGCCGTGCCGTGACAGAGAATTTGGACCATTTTAACTGAGAGGATGGGATGTAGCCATTGATAACAGTGATGCCCTACATACAGCTTGCCATGGAAAGGAATAAGAAGGATTGAAGGAAGACAGTAGGAAAGCAGAGATCCAACAGGGACAAGCACCTCCACACACTTATCTGAAATTCCCACCATTGAATTACATGAGTAACTCTATCTTTATTTTCTGTTTATTTATTTAATATTCAAAAACTCCATAACATTTATTATCTACCTAACTGAGATTTACAAGATGACCGTAGCTTGCTTCATACCAACAATCTCCGTGGGATCGACCCTTACTCACGTAAGGTATTACTTGGACGACCCAGTGCACTTGCTGGTTAGTTGTACGGAGTTATGACTAAGTGTGATTCACGTTTGAGAGCCCTACCAAGTTATTGGGGCCATTGTTGATGATCACAATTTTGTGCACAAAGTTTTTGGCGCCGTTGCCGGGGATTGTTCGAGTATGGACAACTGACGGTTCGTCTTGTTGCTCAGATTAGGTAATTTTCTTTTTATTTTTCTTTTCAAAAAGTTTTCAAAAATATTTTTCAAAATTTTTTCTTTGTTTTCGAAAAATTATTCAAAATTTTTAAGAATGAATTCTAGTATTTCATAAAGTATGTTGAAGCTTGGCTGGCTGTAAAGTCATGTGTAACTCAATTGGATTGAGGCTTCAAAACCATCAGCATAGAGGTAAGTTAATTGGAATATCAGTTGTTACATGCCTGATTTATATCTTCTAAAGCTGGCTGGCTATTAAGCCATGCCCAACCCATGGATTGGAGCTTTAGGCTAATATTGAAAGATTCCTGGAATTCTTATTAAAAATTTTGGATTTCTTATTTTCTTTTTTTTCTATATGTTTTTCGAAAAAATTAAAAGAAAATCCAAAAAAATCATAAGATCATAAAAAACCAAAAATATTTTGTGTTTCTTGTTTGAGTCTTGAGTCAAGTTATAAGTTTGGTGTCAATTGCATATTCATCTTGTTCTTGCAATTTTTGAAAATTCATGCATTCATAGTGTTCTTCATGATCTTCAAGTTGTTCTTGGTAAGTCTTCTTGTTTGATCTTGATGTTTTCTTGTTTTGTGTCTTTTATTGTTTTTCATATGCATTTTTGCATTCATAGTGTCCATGCATTAAAGATTTCTAAGTTTAGTGTCTTGCATGTTTTCTTTGCATAAAAAAATTTTCAAAAAAATGTTCTTGATGTTCATCATGATCTTCAAAGTATTCTTGGTGTTCATCTTGACATTCATAGTATTCTTGCATGTATCATGTGTTTTGATCCAAAATCTTCATGTTTTGGGTCATTTTTATGTTTTTCTCTCTCATCATTAAAAATTCAAAAATAAAAAAATATATCTTTTCCTTTCTTCTCTCAAAATTTCAAAAATTTGGGTTGACTTAGTCAAAAATTTTTAAAATTAGTTGTTTCTTGTAAGTCAAGCCAAATTTTCAAAATTTTAAAAATCTTATCTTTTTAAAACTTTTTCAAAAATTAAATCTTTTTCATTTTTCTTATTAATTTTTGAAAATTCTTTAAAATATTTTTCAAAAATCTTTTTCTTAATTTTATCTTTATTTTCGAAAATTATGCTACCAATTAATATGATTGATTCAAAAATTTGAAGTTTGTTACTTTCTTGTTAAGAAAAGGTTCAATCTTTAAATTCTAGAATCTTATCTTTTAGTTTCTTGTTAGTTAAGTAATTAATTTTAATTTTAAAAATTAAATCTTTTCCAACCATATCTTTTTAATCATGTCTTTTATATCATATCTTTTTCAAAATTTTATCTTTTTCAAAAATTTGATTTTAAAATATCTTTTCTAACTTCTTAACTTCTTATCTTCTTATCTTTTTAAAATTTGATTTTGATATCTTTTTCAACTAACTAATTAACTTTTTGTTTGTTTCTTATCTTTTTCAAAACCACCTAACTACTTTTCCCTCTCTACTTTTCAAAAATATCTCATCCCTTTTTCAAAATTCTTTTTAAATTAACTAATTGTTTTAAATTTTAATTTTAATTCTATCTCACCTTTAATTTTCTATAATCACTAACTACTTTTTCAAAATTTATTTTCGAAACTCCTTCCCTCTCCTCTTCTTCTATTTATTTATTTATTCACTAACACTTCTCTTCATCTCAAATCACTACCTCTATCCTTACCCTTGTGTTTGGATTCTCCATTCTTCTTATTCCTTCTCTTTTTTCTGTTCCCTTCTTTCTCATATGAGCAGGAACAAGGAGAAAGGCATTCTTGTTAAAGCTGATCCAGAACCTAAAAGAACTATGAAGAGGAAACTAAGAGAAGTTAAATTATAACAATCCAGAGACAACCTTATTGAAATTTTCGAACAAGAGAAGGAGATGGCAGCCGAACCCAACAACAATAGTGCAAGAAGGATGCTTGATGATTATACTACACCTACTTCCAAGTTTGATGGAAGAAGCATCTCAATTCCTACCATTGGAGCAAACAATTTTGAGCTGAAACCTCAACTAGTTGCTCTAATACAACAAAACTGCAAGTTTTATGGACTTCCATCAGAAGATCCCTATCAGTTTTTAACTGAGTTCTTGTAGATCTGTGAGACTGTAAAGACGAATGGAGTAGATCCTGAAGTCTACAGGCTCATGCTTTTCCCTTTTGCTGTAAGAGACAGAGCTAGAACATGGTTGGATTCACAACCTAAGGATAGCATGGACTCCTGGGATAAGCTGGTCACGGCCTTCTTGGCTAAATTCTTTCCTCCTCAAAAGCTGAGCAAGCTTAGATTGGATGTTCAGACATTCAAACAAAAAGATGATGAATCCCTCTATGAAGCTTGGGAAAGATACAAGCAGATGACCAAAAGGTGTCCTTCTGACATGCTTTCAGAATGGACCATTCCGAATATATTCTATTATGGTCTGTCTAAGTTCTCTAAGATGTCACTGGACCATTCTGCAGGTGGATCCATTCACCTAAAGAAAATGCCTGCAGAAGCTCAAGAACTTATTGACATGGTTGCAAATAACTAGTTCATGTACACTTCTGAGAGGAATTCCGTGAATAATGGGACGCCTCAAAGGAAGGAAGTTCTTGAAATTGATGCTCTGAATGCCATATTGGCTCAGAACAAAATGTTGACTCATCAAGTCAACATGATTTCTCAAAGTCTGAATGGATGGCAAAATGCATCGAACAGCACTAAAGAGGCATCTTCTGAAGAAGAAGCTTATGATCCTGAAAACCCTGCAATGGCAGAGGTAAATTATATGGGTGAACCTTATAGAAACACCTATATTTTATCATGGAGAAATCATCCAAATTTCTCATAAAAGGATCAAAAAAGCCTCAACAAGTCTTTAATAATGGTGGAATAAATAGGCTCAGCAATATCAAGCCTTATCCATCATCTTCTCAGCAACAGACAGAGAATTATGAACAGAATACCAATAACTTAGCAAATTTAGTCTCTGATCTGTCTAAGGCCACTTTAAGTTTCATGAATGAAACAAGGTCCTCCATCAGAAATCTGGAGGCACAAGTGGGCCAGCTGAGTAAGAAAATTACTGAAACCCCTCCTAGTACTCTTCCAAGCAATACTGAAGAAAATCCAAAAAGAGAGTGCAAGGCCATTGATATAATCAATATGGCCGAACCTAGAGAGGAAGGAGAGGATGTGAATCCCAATGAGGAAGACCTCATGGGACGTCTCTCAAGCAAGAAGGAGTTCCCTATTGAGGACCCACGGGAATCTGAGGCCCATATAGAGACCATAGAGATTCCATTAAACCTCCTTCTGCCATTCATGAGCTCTGAAGACTGTTCTTCCTCTGAAGAGGATGAAGATGTAACTGGAGAGCAAGTTGCTCAATATCTAGAAGCTATCATGAAACTGAATGCCAAGTTATTTGGTAATGAGACTTGGGAAGGTGAACCTCCATTACTCATTAGTGAACTAGATACCTGGGTTCAACAAACTTTACCTCAAAAGAGACAAGATCCTGGAAAATTCATAATACCCTGTACCATAGGCACCATGACCTTTGAGAAAGCTCTGTGTGACCTAGGGTCAAGCATAAAAATCTTATGCCACTCTCTGTAATGAAGAAACTGGGGATCATTGAGGTACAGCCTGCCTTATTCTCATTACAACTGGCAAACAAGTCAGTAAGACAAGCTTATGTATTAGTAGAGGACGTGTTAGTAAAGGTTAAAGGCCTTTACATTCCTGCTGATTTCAAAATCTTAGACACTAGGAAGGAGGAGGATAAATGCATCATCATTGGAAGACCTTTCCTAGCCACAGCAGAAGCTATGATAGATGTTAACAGAGGAGAATTAGTCCTTCAATTGAATGGGGACTACCTTGTGTTTAAGGCACACGGCTATCCTTCTGTAACAAGGGAGAGTAAGCATGCAGAGTTTCTCTCAGTACAGAGTCAAACAGAGCCCCCACAGTCAAATACTATGTTTGGTGTTGGGAGGCCACAACCAAACTCTAAGTTTGGTGTTGAATCCCCACAACCAAACTCTAAGTTTGGTGTTGAGACTATACAACATTGACCTGATCACCTGTGAGGCTCCATGAGAGCCCACTGTCAAGCTATTGACATTAAAGAAGCGCTTATTAGGAGGCAACCCAATTTTTATTTATCTAATTTTATTTTTTATTTTATCATTCTTTTATGTTTTATTAGGTACATGATCATGTGGAGTCACGAAAAAAAATATTAAAATTAAAAACAGAATCAAAAACAGCAGAAGAAAAATCACACCCTGGAGGAAGGACTTATTGGCGTTTAAACGCTAGTAAAGAGTATTTGTCTGGCCTTCAACGCCAGAACAAAGCATGAATCTGGCGTTGAACGCCAGAAACAAGCAACACCCTGGCGTTCAAATGCCAGGAATGCACCCTGAGGAGAGCTGGCGCTGAACGCCAGGAACAAGCATGGAACTAGCGTTCAACGTCAGAAACATGCTACACATGGGCGTTGAACGCCCAGAACATGCATCATTTCGGCGTTTAAATGCCAGAATTGCATGCAAAGGCATTTTACATGCCTAATTGGTACAGGGATGTAAATCCTTAACACCTCAGGATCTGTGGACCCCACAGGATCATCTCAAGATCTGTGGACCCCACAGGATCCCCACCTACCATATTCTCCCCTCTTCTCAACATTCATCCTCTCTTTCCAATAAACACTCTTCCCCAAAACCCTTCACCAATCACCTCAATCTCTCTTCCCAATTACCCCATTCACCACTCACATCCATCCACTCTTCCCCATAAACCCCACCTACCTTCAAAATTTAAATTTCTTTCCCACCCAAACCCACCCTAAATGGCCGAACCTACTCCCTCTCCTCTCCCTATATAAACCCCTCCATTCTCCTTAATTTTCACACAACACAACCCCCTCTTCTACACCTTGGCCGAATACACCTCCCCTACTCTCCTCCATATTTCTCTTCTTCTTCTTCTTTTCTTTCTTCTCTTGCTCAAGGGTGAGAAATATTTTAAGTTTGGTGTGGTAAAAACATAAGCTTTTTATTTTTCCATTACCATTGATGGCACCTAAGGCCGGAGAAACCTCTAGAAAAGGGAAAGAAAAGACAAAAGCTTCCACCTCCGAGTCATGGGAGATGGAAAGATTCATCTCCAAAGCCCATCAAGACCACTTCTATGATGTTGTGGCCAAGACGAAGGTGATCCCTGAGGTCCCTTTCAAGCTCAAGAAAATGAGTTTCCGGAGATCCGACATGAGATTCAAAGAAGAAGTTGGGAAGTTCTGACCAACCCCATTCAACAAGTAGGAATCTTAATGGTTCAAGAGTTCTATGCCAATGCATAGATCACTAGGAACCATGATCAAAGTATGAACCCGAATCCAAAGAACTATCTTACAATGGTTCGGGGGAAATACTTAGATTTTAGTCCGAAAAATGTGAGGTTGGTATTCAACTTGCCCATGATGCAAGGAGATGCACACCCCTACACAAGAAGGGTCAACTTTGATCAAAGGTTGGACTAAGTTCTTAGGGACATATGTGTTGAAGGAGCTCAATGGAAAAGAGACTCTAAGGGCAAGCCGGTTCAATTAAGAAGACTGGACCTCAAGCCTGTAGCTAGAGGATGGTTGGAGTTCATCCAACGCTCCATCATCCCCACTAGCAACCGATCTAAAGTTACTGTGGATCGGGCCATCATGATCCATAGCATCATGATTGGAGAGGAAGTAGAAATTTATGAAGTTATCTCCCTTGAATTCTACAAAATAGCCGATAAGCCCTCTACTTTGGCAAGGCTAGCTTTTCCTCATCTTATTTGCCATCTATGTTACTCAGCTGGAGTCATCATAGAAGGAGACATCCCCATCGAGGAGGACAAGCCCATCACTAAGAAAAGGATGGAGCAAACAAGAGAGCCCACTCATGGAACCCAAGAGACGCATGAGGAAGCTCATCACCAAGAAATCTCGGAGATACCTCAAGGGATGCACTTTCCTGCCAACAACTATTGGGAACAACTCAACATTTCTCTTGAAGATTTGAGTTACAATATGGATCAATTAAGGGTGGAACATCAAGAGCACTCCATCATTCTCCATGAAATTAGAGAAGATCAAAGAGCAATGAGGGAGGAGCAACAAAGGCAAGGAAGAGACATAGAAGAACTCAAGGACATCATTGGTTCTTCAAGAAGAAAGCGCCACCATCACTAAGGTGGATTCATTCCTTGTTCTTATTTTTCAGTTTTTTTCGGTTTTTATGCTTATTATGTCATCTATATTTGTGTCTCTGTTACATGATCATTAGTATTTAGTAACTATGTCTTAAGGCTATAAATAATTCCATGAATCCTTCACCTCTCTTAAATGAAAAATGTTTCTAATTCAAAAGAACAAGAAGTACATGAATTTCGAAATTATCCTTAAATTTAGTTTAATTATATTGATGTGGTGACAATACTTTTTGTTTTCTGAATGAATGCTTGAACAGTGCATATTTTTTGTCTTGTTGTTTATGAATGTTAAAATTGTTGGCTCTTGAAAGAATGATGAACAAAGAGAATGTTATTGACAATCTGAAAAATCATGAAAATTGATTCTTGAAGCAAGAAAAAGCAGTGAAAAAGCAAAAGCTTGTGAAAAAAAATATAGAAAGAAAAAGAAAAAGCAAGCAGAAAAAGCCAATAGCCCTTAAAACTAAAAGGCAAGGGTAAAAAGAATCCAAGGCTTTGAGCATCAATGGATAGGAGGGCCCAAGGAAATAAAATCCAGGCCTAAGCGGCTAAATCAAGCTGTCCCTAACCATGTGCTTGTGGCATGCAGATCCAAGTGAAAAGCTTGAGACTGAGTGGTTAAAGTCGTGATCCAAAACAAAAAGAGTGTGCTTAAGAGCTCTGGACACCTCTAACTGAGTCACAATCTGAAAAGGTTCACCCAATTTTGTGTCTGTGGCATTTATGTATCCGGTGGTAATATTGGATAACAAAGTGCCTAAGGCCACGGCCAAGACTCATAAAAGTAGCTGTGTTCAAGAATCAACATACTTAACTAGGAGAATCAATAACACTATCTAAAATTCTAAGTTCCTATAGATGCCAATCATTCTAAGCTTCAAAGGAAAAAGTGAGATGCCAAAATTGTTCAGAGGCCAAAAGCTACAAGTCCCGCTCATCTAATTAGAATTAATATTCATTAATATTTTGTGATTTATAGTATATTCTCTTCTTTTATCCTAATTTATTTTCAGTTGCTTGGGGACAAACAACAATTTAAGTTTGGTGTTATGATGAGCGGATAATTTATACGCTTTTTGGCATTGTTTTTAGGTAGTTTTTAGTAGGATCTAGCTAATTTTAGGGATGTTTTCATTAGTTTTTATGCTAAATTCATATTTCTGGACTTTACTATGAGTTTGTGTGTTTTTCTATGATTTCAGGTATTTCTGGCTGAAATTGAGGGACCTGAGCAAAACTCTGATAAAAGGCTGACAAAGGACTGCTGATGCTGTTGGATTCTGACCTCCCTCCACTCGAAATGGATTTTTTGGAGCTACAAAACTCCAAATGGCGCTCTCTCAACGGCGTTGGAAGTAGACATCTAGAGATTTCCAGCAATATATAATAGTCCATACTTTATTCGAGATTTGACGATGTAAACTGGCGCTCAACGCCAGCTCTATGCTGCATTCTGGAGTCAAACGCCAGAAACACGTCACGAACCAGAGTTGAACGCCAAAAACACGTTACAACTTGGTGTTCAACTCCAAGATAAGCCTCAGCTCGTGTAAACATCAAGCTCAGCCTAAACATACACCAAGTGGGCCCCGGAAGTAGATTTATGCATCAATTACTTACTTCTATAAACCCTAGTAGCTAGTTTAGTATAAATAGAACTTTTTACTAGTGTATTATACGTCTTTGATTGTCTAGTCTTTGATTGTATTTTTTGATCTTTTGATCTTGTTTGGGGGCTGGCCATTCGGCCATGCCTGGACCTTCATCACTTATGTATTTTTAACGGTGGAGTTTCTACACACCATAGATTAAGGGTGTGGAGCTCTGCTGTACCTCAAGTTTCAATGCAATTACTACTATTTTCTATTCAATTCCGCTTGTTCTTATTCTAAGATATTCGTTGCACTTCAACATGATGAATGTGATGATCCGTGACACTCATCATCATTCTCACCTATGAATGTGTGATTGACAACCACTTCCGTTCTACCTTAGACCGGGTGTATATCTTTTAGATTCCTTAATCAGAATCTTTGTGGTATAAGCTAGAATTGATGGCGGCATTCATGAGAATCCGGAAAGTCTAAACCTTGTCTGTGGTATTCCGAGTAGGATTCCGGGATTGAATGACTGTGACGAGCTTCAAACTCGCGATTGTTGGGCGTGATGACAAACGCGAAAGAATCAAGGGATTCTATTCCAACATGATCGAGAACCGACAGATAATTAGCCGTGCCGTGACAGAGCATTTGGACCATTTTCACTAAGAGGATGGGATGTAGCCATTGACAACGGTGATGCCCTACATACAGCTTGCCATGGAAAGGAATAAGAAGGATTGAAGGAAGACAGTAGGAAAGCAGAGATCCAACAGGGACAAGCACCTCCACACACTTATCTGAAATTCCCACTATTGAATTACATGAGTAACTCTATCTTTATTTTCTGTTTATTTATTTAATATTCAAAAACTCCATAACATTTATTATCCGCTTAACTGAGATTTACAAGATGACCATAGCTTGCTTCATACCAACAATCTCCATGGGATCGACCCTTACTCACGTAAGGTATTACTTGGACGACCCAGTGCACTTGCTGGTTAGTTGTGCGGAGTTGTGACTAATTGTGATTCACGTTTGAGAGTGCTACCAAGTTATTGGGGCCATTGTTGATGATCACAATTTCGTGCACCATTGTATATTTTGGTTTGTTGGTTTAGTTGAGATTTAACCCCTCGTCAATTGTCATTTTTAGATTTTAGAGGGGGAGGACTTGTATTTGGAAAGTTTTGAATAAGTTTATGTATCTATTATTATGTGGATATAATTGTGACTAAGTGAATTAAAGTAAAAACTTTTCAATTTCGTAACTAAAGATTCAGTTTATATTCGCAAAGGCTCAATATTAAATAATTATAATATTAAATTAACCAGTTAGAGGTAAGTAACGCCTGAGCTTTTAGTACGATCATGAGGCGTTAAAAGTAAGGGTGTTACCCTTATGGTATCAGAGCAGTTCATTCTGATTAGAGCCTTGGGAATGGACTGACAATGCTTCATTGCATACTTTGAGTGTCTGTCATGTTGCAGGTCTTGTCCAAATGACAAGATTTAGAGCTTTATGCACATGACTATCTATTGATTAACGCTGTTAGCTTACCATTGCATATCTACTAATGTTATGTCTGGCCAACTTAATGTTGATTGTTTATGTGTAGGGGAAAGTTAACAGGATATCATACATAAAATAGAATTGATAAATGATTCAGTTCACGGGTTTTGGGAATGAATTAATTTTGAAGTTTGTTCCATTTCGGCGTATGATCCTTATTCGTGCATAGTGTTATCTCTTTCTCTATAAATTGCATTGGAATTCCTTATTCATTATTTCCTTAATGAAATGTGATTGATTTAATTGCCAACCTTACCTCATTATTGATACATTGTCTTTGCTTGATTCTAAATCCAGTTGTTACTTCAAACTTTTGAGATATTTACCCTAATTACCGTTAATAGACATCTTTATGAACTTTATACTCCTTCACTTGATTTTGGATTTATTCTGGTGCCATAAATGATTCACAGATCTCTAGAAACAAACTATTGATTTTAGCTACCCTAACTTGTGAGCTTTGTATTCCTTTCTAACTGCATGGTGTCAATGGATGCGCTATGAATCGTGCTACGTTATTTGACGTATCATTTGTTTTTCTTTTCTTCATTTTGAAATCACTTGCTTCACTACTTCTTGAAAAGCAATTTGAATTTTCTTACGCACAATCTAGTTGATCGTGTTCTTAGTTTTCCTTTTTGATTCTTGCAATGTGGTCATTGATTTCGCATTTCTCTACATGAGCTAGGAAACCCTTGAAATGACTTGAACCTGCACCACTGTGATACACAACAATTTATTTAATCCTCTCAAAATTTTTGTTTTAGACTTTTCTAAAGAAGTTTTGATTCAATTTGCTTCCTGCTTGATTGTGTTCCTTACAGTTTGCTTGAACCTTTTGGAATATCCCTCTTAAGAAACACACGCACAATCTTTTAATCATAAGTGGTTTTGAACCTTAAGAGTTACTATTCGTAGTGACCTAACTATGTGGTTTGATTTTTCTGCTCCATGTTTTGTATCTTATTTGCGTCTTGCTTTGTTGTGACACTTTGTGACTCATAACATTCTCTTTGAATTTTTACTTAGTATCTTTTAAAGGAGTTTCATTTTTATTCTTCTCTGCCCGATTAGTCCCACAACTACTCTTTAAAAGTCTTGACAAGATCGCCTTTACTTTGCATGCACTTTCTTATATGGATTCTGAACACTTTTATGTGGTTTGAATACAACTTAAATTTTTCCAACTATACTATAGTTTTCTATGCATATCTGATAAACTACTATTTTATGGTTTATCTTGTACTAAATTGAGTGGATTTTATCAATTATTAACACACTTATTCATATAAACTGCATGGTTTTAAAAATCCTTCCTAATTTTGTACCATGATGGAAAACATGCTTCCTAACCCTTAAAATTGTCAATTTTTAATTCTCCTTTATTACCATTCGATGTCGTAATGTGTTTGTGAAGTGTTTTCAGGATTACAGGGCACGAATGGCTCAAAGGATGAAGAGGAGGCATGTCAAACTGGAAGGAACACAAGAAACTAAAGAGATTACAAGCGAGGAGCAATGAACACGCATGGCTGATGCGTGCGCATGAATTGGCGCATTTTACAACGACGCGTACACGTGACCGACGCGTACGTATGACAAGCGCAAAGTACAGCAACGCGTATGCATGGCCGACACGTACACGTGACACAGCGTAACGTGCTGCACATATCAGAACTCGCTAAGGGCGATTTTTGGCTTGATTTGGACCCAGTTTCAAGCCCAAAAATGCAGACTAGAGGTAGGGGTGTAGTTGAGACTGAAGACACACTTCACTTCTACTTTTCACTTTAGTTTTGTTTTAGTTTTTGAATTATAGAGAGAGAAACACTACTTCACTCTAGGGTTTTTGATTTCTTAGCTTTTGCTTTGGATTGGATATTGAGAGAGCTGCTACTACCTTCGATTGAAGTTGTCATCTCTATAGTTTGCTTTTCTAATAACTTAATTACTCTTTTCCATTTAGTTGACTTGTCTTCATATTTGGATATTGTTATTTTTGAATTCTATTAATGCAATGAGTTATTTTTACATTTAATTCTAGTACGTGTCTGATTCTGGTGAATTATTGTTCGTGCAAAATTTTTGATTTTATTAATTTATTATAATTACCATGTCCCCTATTTATTCTTATTCCATGTTGTTGAAAATGGCATTCATGTTAATGATTTAAAGCTCTCAACTTGGCTTGGGAATTGATTAATTGGAAACCCTTGAGTTAGAACACTCAAGTATCAATTTGTAATTGGAAATTGCTGGCTAACTCAATTTTCACTAACACTAATCATTCCCTATGAAGTGATTGAGACTTTTGAATAAGAGTTAGTCTTACCCACTTGATTTTCCTTTATTAGTTAGAGGATAACTGATGAGCGGATAATTTATACGCTTTTTGGCATTATTTTTAGTATGTTTTAGTTAGTTTTTAGTATATTTTTATTAGTTTTTAATTAAAATTCACTTTTCTGGACTTTACTATGAGTTTGTGTATTTTTCTGTGATTTCAGGTATTTTCTGGCTGAAATTGAGGGACCTGAGCAAACATCTGATTCAGAGACTGAAAAGGACTGTAGATGCTGTTGGATTCTGACCTCCCTGCACTCGAAGTAGATTTTCTGGAGCTACAGAAGCCCAATTGGCGCGCTCTCAACGGCATTGGAAATTAGACATCCTGGGCTTTCCAGCAATGTATAATAGTTCATACTTTGCCTAAGATTTGATGGCCCAAACCGGCGTTCCAAATCAGCTCAAGAATGCTTGGTGTTAAACGCCGGAACTGGCGCAAGAATGGGAGTTAAACGCTCAAACTGGCACAAAAGCTAGCGTTTAACTCCAAGAAGAGTCTCTACACGAAAATGCTTCAATGCTCAGCCCAAGCACACACCAAGTGGGCCCGGAAGTGGATTTTTCTGTCATTTACTCATTTCTGTAAACCTTAGGCTACTAGTTCTTTATAAATAAGACCTTTTGCTATTGTATTTTCATCTTTTGATCACTTTAGATCTCTAGATCATCTGGGTAGCTATCTTTGAGTAGTTTTATGCTATCTTAGATCATTGGGAGGCTGGCCATTCGGCCATGCCTAGACCTTGTTCTTATGTATTTTCAACGGTGGAGTTTCTACACACCATAGATTAAGGTGTGGAGCTCTGCTGTACCTCGAGTATTAATGCAATTACTATTGTTCTTCTATTCAATTCAGCTTGTTCTTATTCCAAGATATTCATTCGCACTCAAGAACTTGATGAATGTGATGATTATGTGACGCTCATCATCATTCTCACTTATGAACGCGTGCCTGACAACCACTCCCGTTCTACAAGCAAACAAGGCTTGAATGTTTATCTCTTGGATTCTTTAACCGGAATCTTCGTGGTATAAGCTAGAATTGATGGCGGCATTCAAGAGAATCCGAAAGGTCTAAACCTTGTCTGTGGTATTCTGAGTAGGATTCAATGATTGAATGACTGTGACGAGTTTCAAACTCCTGAAGGCTGGGCGTTAGTGACAGACGCAAAAGAATCAATGGATTCTACTCCAACCTGATTGAGAACCGACAGATGAATAGCCGTGCCGTGACAGGGTGCGTTGAACATTTTCACTGAGAGGACGGGACTGTAGCCACTGACAATGGTGATGCCCAACATACAGCTTGCCATGGAAAGGAGTAAGAAGGATTGGATGAAGACAGTAGGAAAGCAAAGAGACGGAAGGGACAAAGCATCTCCATACGCTTATCTGAAATTCTTACCAATGAATTACATAAGTATCTCTATCATCTATTTTATGTTTTATTCATATATCATCCATGACCATTTGAATCTGCCTGACTAAGATTTACAAGGTGACCATAGCTTGCTTCATACCAACAATCTCCGTGGGATCAACCCTTACTCGCGTAAGGTTTATTACTTGGACGACCCAGTGCACTTGCTGGTTAGTTGTGCGAAGTTATGATAAAGAGTTGAGATTGCAATGAGCGTACCATGTTGATGGCGCCATTGATGATCACAATTTCGTGCACCAAGTTTTTGGCGCCGTTGCCGGGGACTGTTGAGTTTGGACAACTGACGGTTCATCTTGTTGCTTAAATTAGGTATTTTTTTTCAGAGTTCTTAAGAATGAATTCTAGTGTTTCAAGGTGATGTTCTTATCATCACCAAAGCTGATTGATTTTCATTAATTTAGCTCTTGAATGCAATGTCCTGCTGAAGCTTAGCTAGCCATGTCTAATTCCTTTAGACTAAAGCTTTAGACTAACATTGCATGATTCCTGGAATTTTCATTAAGAATTTTGATATCTTTATTTTCTTTTCCACTTAATTTTCGAAAAATCCAAAAAAATTACAAAATCATAAAAACCAAAAATATTTTCATGTTTTTTGTTTGAGTCTAGTGTCTCATTTTGAGTTTGGTGTCAATTGCATGTTTCGGTTCTTCTTGCATTCATTCATGTGTCTTAAGTGATCTTCAAGATGTTCTTGATGATTTCCTTGCTCTGATCTTTGAATTCTCTTGACTTGAGTGTTTTCTCATATGCATTCTCATTTTGTTAGTGTCAGTAGTATACAAACTTCTAAGTTTGATGTCTTGCATGCATTGTTATTTGATTTTAGTGCATTTTGATTATTCTTCAGCATTAAAAATCCAAAAATATTTTTAATTTGTGTCTTTTCAAGTCAATAATACAGGGAATTGAAGATTCAGAACCTTCAGCAGAGGAATTACACAGAAAAAGCTGGACGTTCAAAACGCCCAGTAAGGAAGGCAAACTGGCGTTTAAACGCCAGCCAGGGTTCCTGGCTGGGCGTTTAACGCCCAAAAGGGTAGCAATTTGGGCGTTAAATGCCAGAATGTGCACCATTTTGGGCGTTTAACGCCAGGATGGCACAAGAGGGAAGATTCTGTTTTCAATTCAAATTTTTTTTCAAGTTTTCAAAATCTTTTCAAAATCAAATCTTTTTCAAATCAAATCTTTTCAATCAAATCTTTTTCAAAATCAATTTCTTTCCATTTTTCAAAAATACTTGCTATCAATTAATGATTTGATTCAACATTTCAAGTAAGTTGCCTTTTCTGTTGAGAAAGGTTTAATGTTTGAATCATATCTTTTTTTGTTAGCCAAGTCATTAATTTTTAAAATTAAATCTTTTTAAAATTGTTTTTCAAATCATATCTTTTCAATCATATCTTTTTAAAACCATAACTTTTCAATCATATCTTTTTAATCACATCTTTTTCAAAATAGTTTTCAATCACATCTTTTTTATTTCTAATTTCAAAATCTTTTTCAAAAATCACTTGATTTCTTTTCCATTCTTAGTTTTCGAAAATCAATTACTATTTTTCAAAATGTTTTTAAAATCTTTCACTTAATTTTCGAAAATTTCTTCCCCTCTTCTCACATCCTTCTATTTATGGACTAACACTATTCCTTAATGCACAATTCGAACTCCATCTTTCTTGATAAGTTCGAATTCTCTACTTCTTCCTTCTATTTTTCTTTTCCTCTGACACCTCAAGGAATCTCTATACTGTGACATAGAGGATTCCATATTTTCTTGTTCTCTTCTCTTTCATATGAGCAGGAGCAAAGACAAAAGCATTCTTGTTGAGGCTAACCCTGAACCTGAAAGGACCTTGAAGCAAAAGCTAAGAGAAGCCAAGGCACAACCCTCTATAGAGGATCTAACAGAAATCTTCAAAGAAGAAGACATGGCAGCCGAAAACAACAACAATGCAAACAATGCAAGGAAGGCGCTGGGTGACTTTACTGCACCTACTCCCGACTTCTATGGGAGAAGCATCTCTATCCCTGCCATTGGAGCAAACAACTTTGAGCTTAAGCCTCAATTAGTTTCTCTAATGCAACAGAATTGCAAGTTCCATGGACTTCCATTGGAAGATCCTCATCAGTTTTTAGCTGAGTTCTTGCAAATCTGTGACACTGTCAAGACTAATGGGGTTGACCCTGAGGTCTACAGACTAATGCTATTCCCTTTTGCTGTAAGAGACAGAGCTAGAATATGGTTGGACTCACAACCTAAAGAAAGCCTGAACTCTTGGGAAAAGCTAGTCAATGCCTTCTTGGCAAAGTTTTTTCCACCTCAAAAATTGAGTAAGCTTAGAGTGGAAGTCCAAACCTTCAGACAGAAGGAAGGAGAATCCCTCTATGAAGCTTGGGAAAGATACAAACAATTAATCAGAAAGTGTCCCTCTGACATGCTTTCTGAATGGAGCATCATAGGTATTTTCTATGATGGTCTCTCTGAACTATCCAAGATGTCATTGGATAGCTCTGCTGGAGGATCTCTTCATCTGAAGAAGATGCCTACAGAAGCTCAAGAACTAATTGAAATGGTTGCAAATAACCAATTCATGTACACTTCTGAAAGGAATCCTGTGAACAATAGGACTAATCAGAAGAAAGGAGTTCTCGAGATTGATACTCTGAATGCCATATTGGCTCAGAACAAGATATTGACTCAGCAAGTCAATTTGATTTCTCAAAGTTTGTCTGGAATGCAAAATGCACCAAGCAGTACTAAGGATGCTTCATCTGAAGAAGAAGCTTATGATCCTGAGAACCCTTCAATAGAAGAGGTGAATTACCTGGGAGAACCCTATAGAAACACCTATAATTCTTCATGGAGAAATCATCCAAATCTCTCATGGAAGGATCAACAGAGACCTCAACAAGGTTTCAACAACAATAATGGTGGAAGAAACAGGTTTAGCAATGGCAAGCCTTTTCTATCATCTTCTCAGCAACAGACAGAGAATTCTAAGCAGAACCACTCTGACTTAGCAACCATGGTCTCTGATCTAATCAAAACCACTCAAAGTTTCATGACTGAAATAAGGTCCTCCATTAGGAATTTGGAGGCACAAGTGGGACAGCTGAGCAAGAAAATTACTGAACTCCCTCCTAGTACTCTTCCAAGCAATACAGAAGAGAATCCAAAAGGAGAATGTAAGGCCATCAACATGGCCGAATTTGGAGAGGAGGAAGAGGCAGTGAACGCCACTGAGGAAGACCTCAATGGACGTCCACTGGCCTCCAATGAGTTCCCTAATGAGGAACCATGGAAATCTGAGGCTCACACTGAGACCATAGAGATTCCATTAGATTTACTTCTGCCATTCATGAGCTCTGATGAGTATTCTTCCTCTGAAGAGGATGAGTATGTCACTGAAGAGCAAGTTGCCAAGTACCTTGGAGCAATCATGAAGCTAAATGACAAGTTATTTGGTAATGAGACTTAGGAGAATGAACCCCCTTTGCTCACCAAGAACTGGATGACTTGTCTAGGCAGAAATTACCTCAAAATAAACAGGACCCTGGGAAGTTCTCAATACCTTGTACCATAGGCACCATGACCTTCAAGAAGGCTCTATGTGACTTAGGGTCAAGTGTAAACCTCATGCCTCTCTCTGTAATGGAGAAGCTAGGGATTTTTGAGGTACAAGCTGCAAGAATCTCACTAGAGATGGCAGACAATTCAAAGAAACAAGCTTATGGACTTGTAGAGGATGTTCTGGTAAAGGTTGAAGACCATTACATCCTTGCTGATTTCATAGTCCTAGAGACTGGGAAGAGCATGGATGAATCCATCATCCTTGGCAGACCCTTCCTAGCCACAACAAAGGCTGTGATTGATGTGGACAGAGGAGAATTGATCATTCAAGTGAATGAAGAATCCTTTGTGTTTAAGGCTCAAGGATATCCCTCTGTCACCATGGAGAGGAAGCATGAAAAGCTTCTCTCAAAACAGAGTCAAACAGAGCCCCCACAGTCAAACTCTAAGTTTGGTGTTGGGAGGCCACAACCAAATTCTAAGTTTGGTGTTGAACCCCCACATTTAAACTCTAAGTTTGGTGTTGGGATGTTCCAACATTGCTCTGAGTATCTGTGAGGCTCCATGAGAGCCTACTGTCAAGCTATTGACATTAAAGAAGCGCTTGTTGGGAGGCAACCCAATGTTATATTTTATCTATTTTTTCTTTGTTATCTTATGTTTTCTGAAGGTTGATGATCATGAGAAGTCACAAAATCAATTGAAAGAGCAAAAACAGAATGAAAAACAGAAAGAAAAATAGCACACCCTGGAGGAAGACCTTACTGGCGTTTAAACGCCAGTAAGGGCAGCAAATGGGCGTTTAACGCCCAGTCTGGCACCATTCTGGGCGTTTAACACCAGAAAGGGGCACCAGACTGGCGTTAAACACCAGGAAAGGGCAAGAAGTTGGTGTTAAATGCCAGAAATGGGCACCAGCCCGGCGTTTAACGCCAAAATTGGCACAGAGAGCATTTTTGCTCGCCACTTGGTGCAGGGATGACTTTTTCTTGACACCTTAGGATCTGTGGACCCTACAGGATCCCCACCTACCCCACCACCCTCTCTCTTCTTCTTCACCCATTCACCAATCACCTCAACACCTCTTTCCCAAAAAACCCCTCACCTATCAAATCCCATCTTTCTCTTCACCACTCACATCCATCCTTCATAAAACCCCACCTACCTCACCATTCAAATTTAAACCACTTTCCCTCCTAAACCCACCCTCCCATAGCCGAACCCTACCCTTCTCTCCACCCCTATATAAACCCATCTTCATCCCCTCATTTTCACACAACCTAAACACTACTTCTCCCTTTGGCCGAATAAAAAAGCCATCTCCATCTCCTCTATTTCTTCTTCTTCTACTCTCTTCTTTCTTCTTTTGCTCGAGGACGAGCAAACCTTTTAAGTTTGGTGTGGTAAAAGCATTGCTTTTTGTTTTTCCATAACCATTTATGGCATCCAAGGCCGGAGAAACCTCTAGAAAGAGGAAAGGGAAGGCAAAAGCTTTCACCTCCGAGTCATGGGAGATGGAGAGATTCATCTCAAGGGTGCATCAAGACCACTTCTATGAAGTTGTGGCCATGAAGAAGGTGATCCCCGAGGTCCCCTTCAAGCTCAAAAAGGGTCAACTTTGATCAAAGGTTGGACCAAGTCCTCACAGTCATTTGTGAAGAGGGCGCCCAATGGAAGAGAGATTCAAGAGGGAAGCCGGTTCAACTGAGAAGGCATGACCTCAAGCCCGTGGCTAAGGGATGGTTGGAGTTTATCCAATGCTCAATCATTCCCACTAGCAACCGGTCTGAAGTTACTCTAGACCGGGCCATCATGATTCATAGCATCATGATTGGAGAAGAAATAGAAGTTCATGAGGTTATAGCCCAAGAACTTTATAAGGTGGCGGACAAGTCCTCTACCTTGGCAAGGTTAGCCTTTCCTCATCTCATTTGTCACCTCTGTTATTCAGTTGGAGTTGACATAGAGGGAGACATCCCCATTGATGAGGATAAGCCCATCACTAAGAAAAGGATGGAGCAAACAAGAGATCCCACTCATCATGAAATCCCTGAGATGCCTCAAGGGATGCACTCACCTCCACAAAACTATTGGGAGCAAATCAACACCTCCCTAGGAGAATTGAGTTCCAACATGGAACAACTAAGGGTGGAGCACCAAGAACATTCCATCCTCCTCTATGAAATTAGAGAAGATCAAAGAATCATGAGAGAGGAGCAACAAAGGCAAGGAAGAGACATTGAGGAGCTCAAGCACTCCATAAGATCTTCAAGAGGAAGAACAAGTCGCCATCACTAAGGTGGACCCGTTCTTTAATTTTCTTGTTCTTTATTTTCCTGTTTTTCGAATTTTATGCTTATGTTTATCCATGTTTGTGTCTTATTACATGATCATTAGTGTCTTAGTGTCTATGCCTTAAAGTTATGAATGTCCTATGAATCCATCACCTTTCTTAAATGAAAAATGTTCTTAATTGAAAAAGAGAAGAATTGCATGAATTTTAGATTTTATAACAGATTAATTATTTTGATGAGGTGGCAACACTTTTGTTTTCTGAATGTATGCTTAAACAGTGCATATGTCTTTTGAATTTGTTGTTCATGAATGGTTGGCTCTTGAAAGAATGATGAGAAAGGAGACATGTTACTGAGGATCTGAAAAATCATAAAAATTAATTCTTGAAGCAAGAAAAAGCAGTGAATACAAAAAAAACGAAAAAAAGGGAGAAAGAGAAAAAGAAAGAAAAAGAAAGAAATAAAGTTGTGATCCAAGGCAAAAAGAGTGTGCTTAAGAACCCTGGACACCTCTAATTGGGGACTCTAGCAAAGCTGAGTCACAATCTGAAAAGGTTCACCCAATTATGTGTCTGTGGCATGTATGTATCCGGTGGTAATACTGGAAGACAGGGTGCTTTGGGCCACGGGCAAGACTCATAAAGTAGCTGTGTTCAAGAATCATCATACTTAACTAGGAGAATCAATAACACTATCTGGATTCTGAGTTCCTATAGAAGCCAATCATTCTGAATTTCAAAGGATAGAGTGAGATGCCAAAACTGTTCAGAGGCAAAAAGCTAAAAGCCCCGCTCATCTAATTAATACTGATCTTCATAGATGCTTTTGGAATTCATTGCATATTCTCTTCTCTTTATCTTATTTGATTTTCAGTTGCTTGGGGACAAGCAACAATTTAAGTTTGGTGTTGTGATGAGCGGATAATTTATACGCTTTTTGGCATTGTTTTTAGTATGTTTTTAGTATGTTTTAGTTAGTTTTTAGTATATTTTTATTAGTTTTTAATTAAAATTCACTTTTCTGGACTTTACTATGAGTTTGTGTGTTTTTCTGTGATTTCAGGTATTTTCTGGCTGAAATTGAGGGACCTGAGCAAAAATCTGATTCAGAGACTGAAAAGGACTGCAGATGCTGTTGGATTCTGACCTACCTGCACTCGAAGTGTATTCTCTGGAGCTACAGAAGCCCAATTGGCGCGCTCTCAACGGCGTTGGAAAGTAGACATCCTGGGCTTTCCAGCAATGTATAATAGTCCATACTTTGCCCAAGATTTGATGGCCCAAACCGGCGTTCCAAATCAGCTCAAGAATGCCCAGCGTTAAACGCCGGAACTGGCACAAAAATGGGAGTTAAACGCCCAAACTGGCACAAAAGCTGGCGTTTAACTCCAAGAAGAGTCTCTACACGAAAATGCTTCAATGCTCATCCCAAGCACACACCAAGTGGGCCCGGAAGTGGATTTTTCTGTCATTTACTCATTTCTGTAAACCTTAGGCTACTAGTTCTTTATAAATAAGACCTTTTGCTATTGTATTTTCATCTTTTGATCACTTTAGATCTCTAGATCATCTGGGTAGCTATCTTTGAGTAGTTTTATGCTATCTTAGATCATTGGGAGGCTGGCCATTCGGCCATGCCTAGACCTTGTTCTTATGTATTTTCAACGGTGGAGTTTCTACACACCATAGATTAAGGTGTGGAGCTCTGCTGTACCTCGAGTATTAATGCAATTACTATTGTTCTTCTATTCAATTCAGCTTGTTCTTATTCCAAGATATTCATTCGCACTCAAGAACTTGATGAATGTGATGATTATGTGACGCTCATCATCATTCTCACTTATGAACGCGTGCCTGACAACCACTCCCGTTCTACAAGCAAACAAGACTTGAATGTTTATCTCTTGGATTCTTTAACCGGAATCTTCGTGGTATAAGCTAGAATTGATGGCGGCATTCAAGAGAATCCGGAAGGTCTAAACCTTGTCTGTGGTATTCTGAGTAGGATTCAATGATTGAATGACTATGACGAGCTTCAAACTCCTGAAGGCTGGGCGTTAGTGACAGACGCAAAAGAATCAATGGATTCTACTCCAACCTGATTGAGAACCGACAGATGAATAGCCGCGCCGTGACAGGGTACGTTGAACATTTTCACTGAGAGGACGGGACTGTAGCCACTGACAACAGTGATGCCCAACATACAGCTTGCCATGGAAAGGAGTAAGAAGGATTGGATGAAGACAGTAGGAAAGCAGAGAGACGGAAGGGATAAAGCATCTCCATACGCTTATCTGAAATTTTCACCAATGAATTACATAAGTATCTCTATCATCTATTTTATGTTTTATTCATATATCATCCATGACCATTTGAATCTGCCTGACTAAGATTTACAAGGTGGCCATAGCTTGCTTCATACCAACAATCTCCGTGGGATCGACCCTTACTCGCGTAAGGTTTATTACTTGGACGACCCATTGCACTTGCTGGTTAGTTGTGCGAAGTTGTGATAAAGAGTTGAGATTGCAATGAGCGTACCATGTTGATGGCGCCATTGATGATCACAATTTCTGCACCAATAACTAAGTGGAAGCAACAACCTTTTACTATTATACTTGGGAAAGTCAACAAGGATAGAAACTCCAATTAATCTTCTCCTAGCCAAGGCCTTTTATTTCAAATATATAATACCTCTTGTCATTACTTATTGCTTTGATTGATAGCCATTTATTTTACCATTTTCCAATCCTAAAATTTCTTAAAAAATTTCTAACCAATAAATTGCACCTTGTGTCAACTCTTTGGGAAACGACCTAGGAATTCTACTCCGGGTTATTTAATTTTAATTGTGACACACTTTTAAATTGATAGTGGGACTTTCGTCGATTAAGACTGTACTTGCAATGCTGCTTTTATTAAAAATTTCGTAACCGGCATTTTTCCATCCATTAATATCCTTATTTGATTATGTACTTGTGTATCTTCCAAGGTTCTCGAAGAAAGATTTTGCAATTGTCCTGGTTGATTTTCATTTTACAAGCTTTTTTTATATTTTATTTTGACTTAAACTTGGCTTGGCATAATGCAACATTTATGCTTTTAAGACTTCTTTTGAAAAATGTTTGTCTCATATTTTTCTTTGAGAATGTGAAATGATTTTCTTAGTTTTGTTCATTGTTAATACATGTTCTAATTAAGTGTGTTCCATGTCATCCTCTTAAAATCTTGTGAACATTGTCTTGATTTTAGTTATCCTCTCTTTGTGAACTTTGTATGTCCTTTATTCAGCCTAAACTCGTGTCAACTGGATATGTTAACTTTTCTTATGATTCCTATCGAAGTTCCTTGATTCAGATCTCCTTGGAAGGATGTAAATTGACTCTCCTTCTGAAACATTTTATTATTATTGCACATCCCTATTTAATTGTGACTCTACTCATCCTTTTGACTTCATGCGAACGTTATCCCTGTCATTTGATTTTCTCTTCCTGGGTGTTGTATCCCTCTAAGTAATCTCGAGCTTTTTCAGTGGCACATGCAACTCCTAGATAAGGGGAATGACACATTAGTTCATTAATACACAGCTTGTTGACTTAGGAGGTGAATTTGGCAAGTTTGAAAACACTACAGGTTATGATGATTGATTTCTACGAAGGAGTATGATTGAGAAGATATTTAAGTTTTCAGTAGCTCAATGCGTATAGGACGATGACTCACGACAAGTAGTTAAGTGATCGAGTAACGTGAGATAGTGATATTGCATTGACATGTTTGAGTGCGTGTCAGACTACTAAGTTTTTTTTTTTAAATAATAAGATCAATTGTTTAGGCTGCTGCTTGACGATGAGTGAGTTTAAAACCTTGATTGAGTTTGATGGAAGTCAAAGTCAACAGTTGAGTGTGGATAAAGATGAAATTTCGAAAGGAATGGAAGTTGAAGAGCTCCTTCATATAAGATAAATTGTCAGGAATGACGATGAATATTCGAGCAGACTTGAAACGAACTGATAAGCAAGTTAGAAAGTAGTGAAGTTTTTTATTTGTTAAACAAATAAGAGCGAGCGAACGCCACCCATAATATCTTAACACGAACCCATCAAACTTGTTTTGAGATTTATGTATCCTATTACGCCCTCTTTCCTGTTTTACAAGTAATTAAGACTATGAGACTTTTTATATCTAAGTAATTTTTTAGGATGAAAATTTTTATAAGGTAGATAGGATGTAAGATCCAAAACTTTAGAAAAATCTTATTATGAGCCAATTTCAAATTAATTATTAATTAAAGACTTTATTTTTAGAAATTATTTTATTAAGAGTAATTAAATCAAGTTTCGATGAGTAAATTGAAAATTTCATTTAATTTTATAATTATTGAATAATTTTTTATATTTAAAATTATAAAGCTTAATAATTGTAAAATAATAATAATTATAAATGACTTTATTTCAATTGATATTTTTTTAAATTTAATACTTTAAGTTTTACGAATAAAATAAATTAATTATATTATTATGTATTTTAAATTAGAATACTTAATACAACAAATAATATTTTTAAAGTAATTTTAAGAAATTAAATTAAATTTCAAATTAATACTCTATACCCTAATTTGATTAAAATTAACCAAGCCCAAATTAATCCCAAAATCCCCAATTTCATACACAAACCCTAACCTTAATTTACACTACAAATAACCCTAATTGTAACCTAACTTACCCCTACCCACACTAACCTACTGCCACTCACCCCACCGCCATCCCTTTCCCCAAACCTAACACTAACAGCAACCGCCATTTCTTTTCTTTCCAAAACCTCATCTACAACACGAAACACACAGAAAACGTGAAATCAGAGAAGAGAGGGAGCTGCGATCAGAAGAATGGAAGAGAGAAGGAGATGCCGCCGCCGTTCAGCTCGTCGCTGCTGCCGTCGTGCTGCTACCACACTGCTAGTCACGTTGCACAGAATTCAAGAGGAGAGGGAGAGGTTGAACATGAAGAAGGAGAAGCCTTCGCTGTCGCATCCCTTTCCCCCATCGTCATCCTCGCCAGAAGCCATCGTCGCCTTTGGAGGAAAGAGAGAGAGAAGGGTGCGCAAGGGGATACAGAACCGCGAAGGAGGAGAGAATCATGTATTACTATTGCGCCTTTATCATCGCTGAACCCGTCTTGCAACTTGCGCCACCGCATCTTGCTGTCACTATCTGTGGAGGCTCGGCCGTTACTGTCGTTGCTAAGCCATTGTCAATGAGAGGAACAGAATGCATGAAGAAGGTCTGAGGCTGGGCTTCTTTGTGTCACCACCATCTGGCTGTGGGAAACTGCCGCCGGAGCCCTTGTCATCCTGGTAAGCTCTAGCTTTATCTCAAATCTTCTTTGTTCATTAAATTTGTCGTTACCATGAGAGTTGTTACTGAGGTTGTCTGAAACAGAAAAAATAATTATCGCAAGTTACTCTACCGTCAGTAAAGGGTCTCTGGAGCCACTGCCGCTTCGTTGCTTCATTTTTCTTTAGCAACAGAAAGTTATTCTAGCCTTGATACCCTTACCGTTATTATTTTTTTGTATAATATTGAGAATTTCGCAATGTTAACATTCTAGGGCTGAGTTCTGAAAATTGTATGATTAAAATAGAAACTAATGCGGTGTAATCCTGCTTCGTTTCTTGTGACAAGTCGTCGTTGCTGTGAACCTTGATTGTCGCTGTTGGTATTGCCCGGGAATTAATGAGGTTGCTACCGCGCGTTAAGAATAGAAATGGGACTCTAGATGCGTTAACCTTTAAAGGGTTCGACTTTGAGGTAGGGTTTTTCTTAAAATTTATTTTATATTACAGAATTGTTATAAATAGATATTACTGTGAAAAATATACTTCTGTGATTATGTTTGCCTTATGGATGTGGTTATTTGCTGGACTGAATTACTGATTGCTTGAGTGGTGTGCAGTTGTTGATAAGAAATTGGTTTGAAAAGTTATTTAGTTGATTATTATGAAAAGTGATTTTTCTTGTTTTTGGAGTTAATTTGATAATATAAATGAATCGATTTTAGAAACGATTTAGGATGTGAAAATGAATTGATTTTGGAAGCAGTTTTATTTTGAATTAGTTTGATTTTATAAATAATTTGGCAGAGTCCGAGTTTTAGAGGAGATGCTGCCCAAATTTTATAAAAATTGGAAGCTTCATTTGAGGTAATTGTTTAAAAATATTTGGTTTTAAAGATTATATGTTTTAAGTTTGATTTATTTAGAAAAGAATGAATTATGTTCTGAGTTGGGATTGTTGATGAACGGAATGGGAGGATAGATGATGATGATTGAATTTGAATGAAGGATGATGAGGAATGATTTTAAAGTATGATTTTTGAATGAATGTGGAGATGAGATATGAATTGTTGATGATAATAAATTAAAAATATATGAGAATTACAAAATTGAGACAAATTGTTGACATTCCGTATGTATGATGTGACCGGGTAGTTTAACTCCTAGGGTTCCCCCATGGGCATGCATATATATATAAATTTGAGCTTGGGCCCTTGTCTCTCCCCATGGATGAGCTTGGAATTTTTTCCATGGATATTATTGAGTTTGGGGATGCGCATATTGAGGGACTGTCCGATCCAATGGTTAGTGGTGCACGAATTTGCAATCCGTACAACTAACCAGCAAGTGCACTGGGTCGTCCAAGTAATACCTTACGTGAGTAAGGGTCGATCCCACAGAGATTATTGGTTTGAAGCAAGCTATGTTAATTTTATTATTCTTAGTTAGGATATTGATTCAAATTATCAGTTGGAATTATTAGATTGGAAAAATAAAAGAGAATAAAATCGTTACTTGTTGTGCAGTAATGGGAAATATGTTGGGGTTTTAGGAGATACTTTGTCCTTTGAACTTCAACTCTTCCTTGAAATCCTTCAACACACGCAAGGCTCCTTCCATGGCAAGCTGTATGTAGGGTGTCACCATTGTCAGTGGCTACCTCCCATCCTCTCAGTGAAAATGGTCCAGATGCTCTGTCACAGCACGGCTAATCAGCTGTTGGTTCTCGATCATGTTGGAATAGGATCCATTGATCCTTTTGCGTTTGTCATCACGCCCAGCAATCGCGAATTTGAAGCTCGTCACAGCCATTCAATCCTTGAATCCTACTCGAAATACCACAGACAAGGTTTAGACTTTCCGGATCCTCAAGAGTGGCCGCCATTAATTCTAGCTTATACCACGAAGATTCTGATTAAGGAATCTAAGAGAAGCTCATTCAATCTGATGTAGAACGGAGGTGGTTGTCAGGCCCAACAATGGAGTTTAGAGACTCATGCCGTCAAAGTGTATAAAATTCAGATCTGAAAATGCCATGAGGTACAAGATAAGTCTCTAAAAGTTGTTTAAATAGAAAACTAGTAACCTAGGTTTACAGAAAATGAGTAAACTAAGATAATTGGTGCATAAATCCACTTCTGGGGCCCACTTGGTGTGTGCTGGGGCTGAGACTATAGCTATCCACGAGCTGAGGCTTTTCTTGGAGTTGAACTCCAAGTTATGACGTGTTTTGGGCGTTCAACTCCGGATCATGACGTGTTTCTGGCGTTTAACACCAGACAACAGCATGTACTTGGCGTTCAACGCCAAGTTATGTCGTCTATCTTCGTGCAAATTATGGACTATTATATATTTCGGGAAAGCCCTGGATGTCTACTTTCCAACGCCGTTGAGAGTGAGCCAATTGGACTCTTGTAGCTCCAGAAAATCCATTTCGAGTGCAGGGAGGTCAGAATCCAACAGCATCAGCAATCCTTTTTCAGCCTAACTCAGATTTTTGCTCAGCTCCCTCAATTTCAGCCAGAAAATACCTGAAATCACAGAAAAACACACAAACTCGTAGTAAAGTCCAGAAATATGATTTTTGCCTAAAAACTAATAATATTCTACTAAAAACCAATTAAAACATACTAAAATCTACATGAAATTACCCCCAAAAAGCGTATAAAATATCCGCTCATCACAACACCAAACTTAAACTGTTGCTTGTCCTCAAGCACCTAGATAAATAAAATAGGATGAAAGAAATTAAGAAGTAATAATATCTAAGAGTTTTAAATGGAGCTCAGATTCTTATTAGATGAGCGGGGCTTGTAGCTTTTTTGTTTCTGAACAGTTTTTGCATCTCCCTTTATCCTTTGAAATTCAGAATGATTGGCATCCTTAGGAACTCAGAATTCAGATAGTACTATTGATTCTCCTAGTGTAGTGTGCTGATTCTTGAACACAGTTATTTTATGAGTCTTGGCCGTGGCCCTAAGCACTTTGTTTTCCAGTATTACCACCGGATACATAAATGCCACAGACACATGACTGGGTGAACCTTTTCAGATTGTGACTCAGCTTTGCTAAAGTCCCCAGTTAGAGGTGTCCAGAGCTCTTAAGCACACTCTTTTGCTTTGGATCACGACTTTAACCACTCAGTCTCAAGCTTTTCACTTAGACCTGCATGCCACAAGCACATGGTTAGGGACAGCTTGATTTAGCCCCTTAGGCCTGGATTTTATTTCCTTGGGCCCTCCTATCCACTGATGCTCAAAGCCTTGGATCCCTTTCACCCTTGCCTTTTGGTTTTAAGGGCTGTTGGCTCTTATCCTTTTTTATTTTACTGCTTTTTCTTGCTTCAAGAATCAAATTCATGATTTTTCTGATCATCAATAATATTTTTCGTGTTCCTCATTCCTTCAGGAGCCAATATTCATAAAATTCAAGATCAAAATCATGCACTGTTCAAGCATTCATTCAGAGAACAAAAAGTATTGCCACCACATATAGTTAATTATAATTTTTATTATTAGAACTCGAAAAAAAATAGATTACTTCTTAATTCTAATTATCTACTATTTTATTCATGCCTGATGATGATGAGAAAAATAAATTATAACTTAATTGGGAATAAAACCATAATAGATATACTAATTACTACTACTACTATATATATCTCCTAAGGTAAATTTCTATAAAAAAACACTATCATAGAGTTAAAGCTAAAAATTGGAACTCAGCAACCTGTTGTTTTGAGAAGTAGATGTTCCTCTAATCTGTGGGGTGCTTTTCAAGTATTAATTTTTGGCGCTTCAGCTCCCTTAGATCACGCCCTTGCTCTTCCTGTTCCTTAAGCAGTTTGCAAAGCATGCTACTTTGATTGTTCTGTTCTTCCTTTATTTGGTCCATAGCTTCTTGCAATTTGGAAATAGAAGCCTCAAGATGTCCCCAATATTCGAATTGAGGGAGTTCTGGGAGGACTTCCTGTGCTCTCCTCTTGATTGAATCATCCTGCAGCTGTTGTCTGTCCATTGATATTCTAGTGATTGGCCTCTCAACTGAGATATACTCTGTTATTCCCATCTTCACTCCAGCATCTTTGCAGAGCATAGAAATTAAGCTTGGATAGGCTAATCTGGCGTCCTTGGAATTCCTGTTTGCTATTTTGTATAGTTCACATGAGATCAGTTGATGGACTTCTACTTCTTTTACCAACATGATGCAGTGAATCATCACTGCTCTTTTAATGGTAACTTCAGAACGGTTGCTGGTGGGCAGTATGGAACGCCCAATGAAATCCAGCCAGCCTCTGGCTACTGGTTTGAGATCTTCTCTTTTGAGTTGAATTGGGGTGCCAGTCGTGCTGGTGGTCCACCTGACTTCAGGGATGCATATATCCTCTAGAATCTTGTCTAGACCTTTATTTACCCTTATCATTCTCCTATTAAAGGAGTCTGGGTCATCTTTCAGTTGAGGAAGCTTATATATCTCCCTGATCTTGTCAGGATGGGTATGAATAATCTTTCCTCTAACTAAGGTCCGATGGTCATAGAGAGCAGCTCCAATTATTTTTTCCCTGTCTGTCTGCCATAGATTAGCATAGAACTCCTGAACCATGTTCCTTCCCACTTTCGTTTCAGGATTGGCTAGAATTTCCCAGTTCCTGTTTCGAATTTGCTCTTGGATCTCCGGATATTCATCTTCTTTCAGATTAAATTTGACTTCCGGGATCACTGATCTGTGACTCATTATTTTGTAGTAATGGTCTGAATGTTCTTTAGTTAAGAACTTCCCTTGATTCCAAAGTGGCTTTGGAGTATTCTCTTTCTTGCCTCTTGGGGTGGGTTGTTTTCCTTTAGGAGCCATGATCTTAATGAGTATGTTTTTGTGATCACGGATAACCACACCAAACTTAGAGCATTGCTTGTCCTCGAGCAAAAGAGAAGAAAGGAGAGGGATAGGAGGAGAGCAAGTGTGGCATGGTGATGATGAGAGGGGCGCCGAATTCAATATATAGGGAGGGGGTGGGAAATTTCGAAAATAAGAAAAAGATAAGATAGAAGATATGATTTAGAAAAGATAGATATGATAAGAAAAATATATAGTTTAAAAAGAGAAAGATATGAATAATAATTAAAAAGATAAATCTGAATTTTTAATTTTGAAAAAGATTTTAAAAAGATAATTGAGTTTTGAAAACAACTTAAAAGAGTTGGATTGGATTGGAAAACAATTTGTCTTTATGGATTAAGATATATTTGATATTTTTGAAAAAGGGATTTTAGAAATTAGGGTTCTTAGAAAACTAATTTGATTTTGAAGGATGACATTTTGAAGCATGTTTATGCAAGAAATCATGAATTGAAACATAAAAATTTAGAGAAATTGTAAAGAAAAACGAATTTTACCTCCTCCCCACCATCCTGGTGTTACACGCCCAAACGATGCATGTTTTGGGCGTTTAACGCCCAAATGCTGCTTCTCCTGGGCGTTCAACGCCCAGCTGATGCTTCTTTCTGGCGTTGAACGCCAGGAAGTCCTTTGTCACTGGGCGTTTTTCTGAACGCCCAGGATGCCAACAATCTGGCGTTAAACGCCTAGAAGGTGCTTCTTTCTGGCGTTCAACGCCCAGAAGATGCTCCTTTCTGGCGTTTAACACCCAGATGGCTACCCTTACTGGCGTTGAACGCCCAGTGGGTGCTTCTTTTGGGCGTTCAACGCCCAAAATGTTTCTTACTGGCTTTTTCACGCCAGTGAGCTTCCAAATTTCCCTGTAACTCTGTGAATTCAATCAATTGCTATTTTTACCCTTTGAAGATACTTGGACACATACCTGTAAAAAAAGAAAATTTATTTAATTAGTAAATAAACTTTGTAAATGGCTGGGTTGCCTCCCAGCAAGCGCTTCTTTATTGTCTTTAGCTGGACTACTGCTGAGCTTTAACCAAGTCTCAGTTTTGAGCATTCTTGCTCGAAGTTACTTTCAAGATAATGTTTAATTCTCTGTCCATTAACAATGAACTTTTTGTTAGAGTCATTATCCTGAAGCTCTACGTATCCATATGGTGATACACTTGTAATTACATATGGACCTCTCCACCGGGATTTTAATTTCCCGGGGAATAATTTGAGCCTAGAATTAAATAGCAGAACTTTCTGCTCCGGCTCAAAGACTCTGGATGACAATTTCTTATCATGCCATCTTTTTGCTTTCTCCTTGTAAATTTTTGCATTCTCGAAAGCATTGAGTCTAAATTTCTCTAGCTCATTTAGCTGGAGTAAACGTTTTTCTCCAGCTAACTTGGCATCAAGGTTCAGGAATCTGGTTGCCCAGTAGGCCTTGTGTTCCAGTTCCACTGGCAAGTGACATGCCTTTCCATACACAAGTTGGTATGGAGAGGTCCCTATAGGGGTCTTGAATGCATTTCTGTATGCCCACAGAGCATCATCCAAGCTCCTTGCCCAATCCCTTCTACGGTTAATTACAGTCCGTTCCAGGATTCTTTTGAGTTCTCTATTTGAGACTTCAGCTTGCCCATTAGTCTGTGGGTGATATGGAGTAGCTACCCTGTGGCTAACTCTATAACGAACTAAAGCAGAGTAAAGCTGTTTATTGCAGAAATGAGTGCCCCCATCACTGATTAATACTCTAGGGGTACCAAATCTGCTGAAGATGTGTTTCTGGAGGAATTTTAACACTGTTTTAGTGTCATTAGTGGGTGTTGCAATAGCCTCCACCCATTTGGATACATAATCCACTGCCACCAGAATATAAGTGTTTGAGTATGATGGTGGGAAAGGTCCCATGAAGTCAATGCCCCATACATCAAACAACTCAATCTCCAAGATCCCTTGTTGAGGCATGGCATAACTGTGAGGTAGATTGCCAGATCTTTGGTAACTGTCACAATTAAGCACAAACACTCGGGAATATTTATAGAGAGTAGGCCAGTAGAAGCCACTTTGGAGGACTCTTGTGGCTGTTCGCTCACTTCCAAAATGTCCTCCATATTGTGATCCATGGCAGTGCCATAGGATCTTCTATGCTTCTTCTTTAGGCACACATCTACGGATTACTCCGTCTGCACATCTCTTGAAGAGATATGGTTCATCCTAAAGATAGTACTTTGCATCTGTGATCAATTTCTTTGTTTGTTGCCTATTATACCATTTGGGTATGAATCTTGCTACCTTGTAGTTTGCAATGTCTGCAAACCATGGCACTTCCTGGATGGCAAAGAGTTGCTCATCAGGAAAGGTTTTAGAGATCTCAGTGAGAGGGAGGGACGCCCCTTCTACTGGTTCTATTCGGGACAGGTGGTCTGCTACCTAATTCTCTGTCCCTTTTCTGTCTCTTATTTCTATATCAAACTCTTGCAGAAGCAACACCCATCTTATAAGTCTGGGTTTTGAATCCTGCTTTGTGAGTAGATATTTAAGAGCAGCATGATCAGTATACACAATCACTTTTGATCCTACTAAGTAGGTTCTAAACTTGTCAATGGCATAAACCACTGTAAGTAGCTCTTTTTCTGTGGTTGTGTAGTTCTTCTGGGCGTCATTTAAAACACGGCTAGCATAGTAAATGACGTGCAGAAGCTTGTCATGCCTTTGTCCCAACACTGCACCAATGGCATGGTCACTGGCATCACACATCAATTCAAATGGTAATGTCCAGTCTGGTGCAGAGATGACTGGTGCTGTAACCAATTTAACTTTCAGAGTCTCAAATGCCTGCAGACACTCTTTATCAAAGATAAATGGCGTGTCAGCAGCTAGCAGGTTGCTCAGAGGTTTGGCAATTTTTGAAAAATCCTTTATAAACCTCCTATAGAATCCTGCATGCCCCAGAAAGCTTCTGATTGCCTTAACATTGGCAGGTGGTGGTAATTTTTCAATTACCTCTACCTTAGCTTGATCCACCTCTATCCCCTTGTTCGAGATTTTGTGCCCAAGGACAATTCCTTCAGTCACCATAAAGTGACACTTCTCCCAGTTTAAAACCAGGTTAGTCTCTTGGCATCTATTTAGAACAAGTGCTAAATGGTTAAGGCAGGAGCTGAATGAGTCTCCAAATACTGAAAAGTCATCCATGAAGACTTCCAAGAATTTTTCCACCATATCAGAGAAAATTGAGAGCAATGCACCTGCCAAAAACTTGGTGGACGAAATTGTGATCAACAATAATGGCTCTTTGGCATGTGCATAAAAATTAACTCAGCACTTTCTTTCCACAACTCCGTTCAACTTAACCAGCAAGTGTACTAGGTCATCCAAGTAATACCTTACGTGAGTAAGGGTCGATCCCACAGAGATTGTTGGTATGAAGCAAGCTATGGTCACCTTGTAAATCTTAGTTAGGCAGATTAAATTGGTTTACGGATTTTCGAATAATTAATAATAAATAGAAAATAAAAAGGGATAGAAATACTTATGTAAATCAATAGTGGGAATTTCAGATAGGCGTGTGGAGATGCTAGAATCCTTTCGAATCTCTACTTTCTTATTGCTTTCATCCAATCCTTCTTACTCCTTTTCATGGCAAGCTGTATGTAGGGCATCACCATCATCAATGGCTACTTTTAATCCTCTCAGGAAAATGGTCCTATGCGCTGTCACTACACGGCTAATCGTCTGGAGGCATCACCCTTGTTGATGGCTACATCCCATCCTCTCAGTGAAAATGGTCCAAATGCTCTGTCACAGCACGGCTAATCATCTGTCGGTTTTCAATCAGGTTGGAGTAGAATCCGTTGATTCTTTTGCGTCTGTCACTAACGCCCAGCCTTCAGGAGTTTGAAGCTCGTCACAGTCATTCAATACCGAAATCCTACTCGGAATACCACAGACAAGGTTAGACTTTCCGGATCCCCATGAATGCTGCCATCTATCTAGCTTATACCACGAAGATTCTGTTGGGGAATCTAAGAGATATGCGCCCGGCCTAAGGTAGAACAGAAGTGGTTGTCAGTCACGCGCGTTCATAGGTGAGAATGATGATGAGTGTCACGGATCATCACATTCATCAAAGTGTTGTGCAACGTATATCTTGGAATAAGAACAAAAGAGAATTGAATAGAAAGTAATGGTAATTGTATTGAAACTTGAGGTACAGCAGAGCTCCACACCCTTAATCTATGGTGTGCAGAAACTCCACCGTTGAAAATACATAAGTGAAAGGTTCAGGCATGGCCGAATGGCATCCTTCTGTATGCAAATACTCCAGATGGGCAGGTGAATGCCGTTTTCTCCTGATCCTGGGGATCTACTGCAATTTGATTATAACCTGAATATCCATCCAGGAAGCAGTAGTATTCATGACCTGCTAGTCTTTCTAGCATTTGGTCTATGAATGGTAAAGGAAAATGATCCTTTCTGGTGGCTGTATTGAGCCTTCTATAATCAATACACATACACCACCCTGTAACTGTTCTTGTAGGAACCAGTTCATTTTTTTCATTGTGAACTACTGTCATGCCTCCCTTTTTAGGGACGACTTGGACAGGGCTTACCCAGGGGCTGTCAGAAATAGGATAAATAATCACAGCCTCTAGTAATTTAGTGACCTCCTTTTGCACCACTTCCTTCATGGCTGGGTTCAGCCGCCTTTGTGGTTGGACCACAGGCTTGGCGTCACCCTCCAATAGGATCTTGTGCATGCATCTGGCTGGACTAATGCCCTTAAGATCACTGATGGACCACCCAAGAGCTGTCTTGTGTGTCCTTAGCACTTGAATTAGTGCTTCCTCTTCCTGTGGCTCTAAGGTAGAGCTTATAATTACAGGAAAGGTATCACTTTCTCCCAGAAATGCATATTTCAGGGATGGTGGTAATGGTTTGAGCTCGGGTTTAGGAGGTTTCTCCTCTTCCTGAGGGATTTTTAGAGGTTCTATTATTCTCTCTGATTCCTCCAGGTCAGGTTGAACATCTTTAAATATATTCTCTAGCTCTGATTCGAGACTCTCAGCCATATTGACCTCTCTTACCAGAGAGTCAATAATATCAACACTCATGCAGTCATTTGGGGTGTCTGGATGTTGCATGGCTTTGACAACATTCAACTTGAACTCCTCCTCATTGACTCTCAAGGTTACTTCCCCTTTTTGAACATCAATTAGGGTTCGGCCAGTTGCTAGGAAAGGTCTTCCTAGAATGAGAGTTGCACTCTTGTGCTCCTCCATTTCCAGCACCACAAAGTCAGTAGGAAAGGCGAATGGCCCAACCTTGACAATCATGTCTTCAATCACGCCTGATGGGTATTTAATGGAGCCATCAGTAAGTTGAAGACATATCCTGGTTGGTTTGATTTCTTCAGTTAAACCAAGCTTTCTGATAGTAGATGCAGGTATTAGGTTGATACTTGCCCCAAGATCACATAAAGCTTGCTTGGTACAAATACCCTCTAATGTGCATGGTATCATAAAGCTCCCAGGATCTTTAAGCTTCTCAGGTAAGCTTTTCAGAATGACTGCACTGCATTCTTCAGTGAGGTAAACTTTTTTAGTTTCCCTCCAATCCTTCTTATGACTTAAGATCTCTTTCATGAACTTAGCATAAGAGGGTATTTGCTCAAGTGCTTCTGCAAACGGAATCTTTATTTCAAGAGTCCTGAGATAGTCTGCAAAGCGGGCAAATTGCTTATCCTGTTCCGCTTGGCGGAGTTTTTGAGGATAAGGCATTTTGGCTTTGTATTCCTCAACCTTGGTTGCTGCAAGTTTATTACCTACAGAAGTGGGTTGGGAAGCCTTTTTAGAAGGGTTGTCATCAGCACTTGTATGTGACTGATCCCCCAATGGCATTTGAATGCCAGGGGTGGAAGCTGGGGTAGCGTTAGACGCCATCTCCCCATTTGTTACTGGCGTCTGAACGCCAGAACTATGCTCCCTTTGGGCGTTCAACGCCGGATTCATGCTTGTTTCTGGCGTTGAACGCCAGGAATGAGCATGGGCTGGGCGTTCAGCGCCAGCATTATTCCTCTATGGGCTCTGATTGTCCTCAGAGGGATTTTGAGTAGCCATTTGTTCATTTCTTGGCTTCTTGCTATTTTGAAGTGAGGTATTTAATGTTTTCCCACTTCTTAGTTGAACTGCTTGGCATTCTTCTGTTATTTGTTTTGATAGTTGTTTTTCTGTCTGCTTTAACTGTACTTCCATATTCCTGTTAGCCATTCTTGTTTCCTGTAATAATTCCTTGAATTCGGCTAGCTGCTGAGTTAGAAAGTCTAATTGCTGATTGAATTCATTAGCCTGATCCACCGGACTGAGTTCAGCAGTTACTATTTTAGCTTCTTCTTTCATGGAAGATTCACTGCTTAGGTACAGATGTTGATTTCTGGCAACTGTATCAATAAGCTCTTGAGCTTCTTCAATTATTTTTCTCATATGTATATATCCACCAGCTGAGTGGTCTAGAGAAATCTGAGCTTTTTCTGTAAGCCCATAGTAGAAGATGTCTAACTGCACCCATTCTGAAAACATTTCAGAGGGGCATTTTCTTAGCATCTCTCTGTATCTTTCCCAGGCATCATAAAGGGATTCATTATCTCCTTGTTTGAAGCCTTGGATGCTTAGCCTTAGCTGTGTCATCCGTTTTGGAGGGAAATAGTGATTCAGGAATTTTTCTGACAGCTGCTTCCATGTTTTTATGCTGTTCTTAGGCTGGTTATTTAACCACCTCTTAGCTTGATCTTTTACAGCAAATGGAAATGGTAATAATCTGTAGACATCCTGATCCACTTCCTTATCATGTACTGTGTCAGCAATTTGCAAAAATTGTGCCAGAAACTCTGTAGGTTTTTCATGTGAAAGACCAGAATACTGGCAGTTTTGCTGCACCATGATAATGAGCTGAGGATTCAACTCAAAGCTACTAACTCCAATGGAAGGTATACAGATACTACTCCCATATGAAGCAGTAGTGGGGTTAGCATATGACCCCAGAGTCCTCCTGGACTGTTCATTCCCACTTAATTCCATGATGGAATAAAAGAGATGATATGTATGTTTATATTATTTATTTTATAGAAGTGGAATAAATAAAAACGGAATATATAAAAATTTGAAAATATTTTGTGAAAATTTTTTTGGAAAATTTTGAAATTGAAATCTGAATTTTATAAAAAAAATTTCGAAAAAATAGTTTAAAATTAGTTAGAAAAGATATATATTTTTTTGAATTTTGAATTTTATGATGAAAGGGAAAAACACAAAAAAAAAACACAAGATTTAAAATTTTTAGATCTAATGCTCCTTATTTTCGAAAATTTTGGAGGGAAAACACCAAGGAACACCAAACTTAAAAATTTTAAGATCAAAACACAAGAAAGACTCAAGAACACCTTGAAGATTCACAAGAACACCAAGAACAAAAGAAAGAACACCAAACTTAAAATTTTTAGAAAACCAAGACAAATTTTCGAAAATTCAAGAAAAATTAACAAGGAAACACCAAACTTAGAGTTTGGCACAAGATTTAATCAAAGAAAAATTATTTTTGAAAAAGATTCCAAAGAGGATACCCAATTATCAAGAACAACTACTAAAGCTCCAGCCAATTGGCAGCAACTTCAGAGTTGATTTTAAAAATGTATTATATTTATAGATAAAAGTATAAAATTTTTGAAAGCTAATGTTTTGAAAAAGCACAAGAAAAACAAGAAAAGACACAGAGCAAGAAAAATTAAAGATCAAACAAGAAAAATAAACAAGAACAACTTGAAGATCAAGGAAGAACAAAGAACACAAGTTCGAAAATTTTAAAGAAAAATATCAAAGATGCAATTGACACCAAACTTAGAACAAGGCACTAGACTCACGAAAAATTGACAATTAATTAAGAAAAATAATATTTTTGAAAAGAAACTATCCTATCAGAATTTAATGACTCTATAACAATAAAAATAAATTATTCCTAATCTAAGAAATAAAATAAACCTTTAGTTATTCAAACTCGAAAAATCCCCGGCAACGGCGCCAAAAACTTGGTGCACGAATTTGCAATCCGTACAACTAACCAGCAAGTGCACTGGGTCGTCCAAGTAATACCTTACGTGAGTAAGGGTCGATCCCACGGAGATTATTGGTTTGAAGCAAGCTATGTTAATTTTATTATTCTTAGTTAGGATATTGATTCAAATTATCAGTTGGAATTATTAGATTGGAAAAATAAAAGAGAATAAAATCGTTACTTGTTGTGCAGTAATGGGAAATATGTCGGGGTTTTGGGAGATGCTTTGTCCTTTGAACTTCAACTCTTCCTTGAAATCCTTCAACACACGCAAGGCTCCTTCCATGGCAAGCTGTATGTAGGGTGTCACCATTGTCAGTGGCTACCTCCCATCCTCTCAGTGAAAATGGTCCAGATGCTCTGTCACAGCACGGCTAATCAGCTGTTGGTTCTCAATCATGTTGGAATAGGATCCATTGATCCTTTTGCGTTTGTCATCACGCCCAGCAATCGCGAGTTAGAAGCACGTCATAGCCATTCAATCCTTGAATCCTACTCGGAATACCACAGACAAGGTTTAGACTTTCCGGATCCTCAAGAGTGGCCGCCATCAATTCTAGCTTATACCACGAAGATTCTGATTAAGGAATCTAAGAGAAGCTCATTCAATCTGATGTAGAACGGAGGTGGTTGTCAGGCACACGTTCATGAATCTGAGGAAGGTGATGAGTGTCACGAATCATCACCTTCTTCATGTTTAAGCGCGAATGAACATCTTAGATAGGAACAAGCGTGTTTGAATGGAAAACAAAAGTAATTGTATTAATTCATCAAGACGCTGCAGAGCTCCTCACCCCCAACAATGGAGTTTAGAGACTCATGCCGTCAAAGTGTATAAAATTCAGATCTGAAAATGCCATGAGGTACAAGATAAGTCTCTAAAAGTTGTTTAAATAGAAAACTAGTAACCTAGGTTTACAGAAAATGAGTAAACTAAGATAATTGGTGCATAAATCCACTTCTGGGGCCCACTTGGTGTGTGCTGGGGCTGAGACTAAAGCTATCCACGAGCTGAGGCTTTTTTTGGAGTTGAACTCCAAGTTATGACGTGTTTTGGGCGTTCAACTCCGGATCATGACGTGTTTCTGGCGTTTAACTCCAGACAGCAGCATGTACTTGGCGTTCAATGCCAAGTTACGTCGTCTATCTTCGCGCAAAGTATGGACTATTATATATTGCTGGAAAGCCCTGGATGTCTACTTTCCAACGCCGTTGAGAGCGCGCCAATTGGACTCTTGTAGCTCCAGAAAATCCATTTCGAGTGCAGGGAGGTCAGAATCCAACAGCATCAGCAGTCCATTTTCAGCCTAACTCAGATTTTTGCTCAGCTCCCTCAATTTCAGCCAGAAAATACCTGAAATCACAGAAAAAGACACAAACTCATAGTAAAGTCCAGAAATATGATTTTTGCCTAAAAACTAATAATATTCTACTAAAAAACAATTAAAACATACTAAAATCTACATGAAATTACCCCCAAAAAGCGTATAAAATATTCGCAAATCAGTTAGCTACCAGGATATGTCGGGTTGGCTGTATAACCGACAGATGAGCTCATTAGCCATAGGACAGACATGCATCATATGCTTTTGCATGCTTTGTTTGAGTATGAATTTGTTTTGGTTTGCTTAATTGCTTAACTATTATTAGCTGCAATCTGAACTATTTGTTGTAACTGCTATCTATACATGTACTTTCCTTGTCTGTTTTGCCTGCGTTTGCTCTGGTGTTTGACGTTAGGATTTTTGCCAGTAAAGAATGTCATAAAAACAGTCGCGTTGTAGATATAGTCTCTAAACCGACAAAAATCCCTTCGTACAAATGTTTTGGGTGTAACAAGTAACAAACCCCTTTAGAAATTCTTAACCGAGTATTCAAACCTCGGGTCGTCTTCTCAAGGAACTGCGAGGAAGTATGTTCTTATTATTGGTTATAAAGGTTGTAATCGGGGTTTAGAAGGTAAGAAGCAAGTAATTTAAATGATGAGTGAATTAAATGGCAATTAAAAATAAATAATAACTGTAAAACAACTCTTGGCAAGATAAGGGAATTTAGAGGTCTAACTTAGTTATCTCTCTCAACTATAATAAAAGTTGAATCTAAACTCCACTTGGTCAACCTTTACCAGGGCAAAGGAAAGTCAAGGGACTAATTAAATTGACCTTTGAATCCTAATTATTTCCTAAGAAAAGGTTGGGATTATTCAGGTTCAGCTCAATTAGCAAGATAACGATTATTAATTACGTTGAGTTTAATAACTGTTGAGTTACTAAATTCTTAATCAGAACCAAAAGGGGAAAAAGTAAAATTGCAGGAATAATAAAAATATCCTTAGATGGGAAGCAATGGCAACTTAATTCAAAGAGAACAATTATAAACTGAAAATACCTCAATTATCATTAATTCAAAGAACAATCCGTGACATGGGAGAAATTCATAAATCAAATTATAATAATCAATTCAAATGTTGGAATAAATAAATAAAAGTAAAACTTAAAATAAAAGAACATTAAACCTGGGATCCAGAGTTACGCTTAAAACAAGAAGAAATCCTAAATCCTAAAAGAGAGAGAGAACCTCTCTCTAGACTAAATCTAAATCATAGAAAAAACTAGAAAATTGGCGAACTCTCCCTGAATGAATGCATTCCCCTACTTCATAACCTCTGGTCTATGCCTTCTGGACTTGGATTTGGGCCAAAAAGGGCCTCAGAACTCGTTATGAGCGTTTTCTGCAATTTCTGGTGCGTGGCCTTTGTCACGCGTCCGTGTGGGTCATGCGGTCGCGTCATTCGGAGCTTTTCCTTGCCACGCGGTCGCGTCAGTCATGCGGCCGCGTCATGTGCGTTCTGCTTAAGACACGCGGTCGCGTCAGTCATGCGGCCGCGTCGCTGCTGATTCGTGCTTGGCACGCGATCGCGTCGTCCATGCGATCGCGTGGATACCAGTTTCCTTAAAGCTCCGTTTTGCTTTCTCCTTTCCTTTTAGTATGTTTCCTTTTTCATCCTTTAAGTCATTCTGCCTTAGAAAATCTGAAACTACTCAACACACTAATCACGGCATCGAATGGAAATAAAGGTAATTAAAATAATTAATTTTCAAAGCTTAGGAAACATGTTTTTCACAATATGACATAATAAGGAAGGGAAAGTAAAACCATGCAATTAATGTGAATAAGTAGGTGAGGAATTGTATAAATCACTCAAATTAAGCACAAAAAATCTCATGAAATATGGGTTTATCAACCTCCCCACACTTAAACACTAGCATGTCCTCATGCTAAATCCAAGGTAAATAATTAAGGTTAAAGTGATGGAATGTTATGAAATGCAACCTATTCTAAATGCATCTACCTAATGAGTCATGCAATTCTAATTTATCCACTCATATATAAAGCCTACATGTAGTTAAATTATTTCGCATTCTCAAGGAGTTATATATACATATATAGCTAACCCTCAAATAATAATGCAAGTGAGATGAGAAAGAAAACATTAAAACTTGCAAGACAATTATTAATTTGAATAGAGATAAATGTTAATGAGCTATTGAACCCTTACTGGATTTTGTGTTTACTCTCTAATCACTCAGTGTTTATTGGGTTAATCACTCTATTCTTCTTTTTATTCTTCCCTTCTATAACTTTGTTTTTCGTCTAACCAATCAATTATAGAACATAGTCATACCAAAACTCATGAGGTCTTTAATCAAGGTTGTAATGGGGTCAAGGTAAAGGTAAGGATATATGTATAAGGCTAAGTGAGCTAATAAGTGAATCCTTAATTAGACTAAGATCTCACCTAACATACATATTTAGTAAAATAATGCTTCTTTACCTATTCTCCCTATTTTCTCACTTTTGATGTGGCATGCTCATGTTTCAGTTCTTGTTTTTATCCCATGTGCATTTATTTCTATTTTGCATTGGGGAGTTCTTTTTGTATCCCCTTTTATTTAGATGTTGAAAAAAAAAATTTTTTTTAATGCACATGGTAATTGAATCACTTTGATTTTCTCATGAGCATGCTTCCCAAATTTATTTTTATTTCTTTTTAACTTTCCTAACCCTTTGTTTCTATCATGTTCCCAAAAGGTTTCCCACATTTTACTCCATTAATAATTTTCTATCTTAAGCTAACCAAGGATTCACTTGGGATTTTCTTTTGTTTTTCTGCTTAAGGCTAGTAATTTGGCTAAATAGAATAAAGAAGTTTTAAAAGGCTCAAGGGGGCTAACAAAGGTGATGTAAAAGGTAGGCTAATCTGGGGTAAGTGAGCTAAAATCAAATAATGGCCTCAATCATTATTTTGGGATGTACCTATATTCTACAATCGGATATATAGACTAAAACAAGGTAAAGAACACCAGAATAAGAAAGAAGGTTGGAACACACAGGAATAAAAATTATGGTTTGAATGTAACCATACAGTTAAGCTCAAAACTCACAGGCTATATGTTCTCTAGCTGAAAAATCATTTATCACTTATGTATGTCATGCAGGTTTAAAAATTCTCATTATTCTCTTAAAAAGTAATTTAGGGTAGCCTTTGAAATTTTAATGTTTCTCCTTGATAAAATGTTGTCAGTTTAACTACATCATGTAATGCTATATATACAAGGTTTTATGGATCTAAATTTATTATGTTCAAGTTCCTAGCTTACTCTTTATTATTTTTGTCAATTTAAACTAAGCTATAATTAAGCTATCTTATGTCAAAAGGGTAAACTATACTAATTGATCCACTAATAAGTTAGAATTGCAACTAAACTAATGAACTAAATAACTTAAAATATGAACTAAAAATGCAAAATGCAGAAAATAGAGTAACAATACACAAGTAGCAATGTATAAGTACTCAGAAAATAACAAATAAAAGAAAAAAGAGAAAAATACAGAAAAGTATCCAAAATAAAAGAAAAGTACGTAGTGGTTCACCAAGATAAACGCCAGAGATGGCGACCTCCCCACACTTAAAATGAAGCATCGTCCCCGATGCTCAATCAAGCCGGGTGTGAAGGAGTGTCATCACTGGTAGGGATGGTAGCTGGGGTCTCCGTGGCGGTGGTGGGCTGAGAGTCTGGCTGCTGTAGAGGGGGGACTGACTGGAGTGGGATCTCCGGATCTGCAACCTCAAGCTGGGGCATAACCTCCTGATGCGGGGCAGCCTGCTCTGTGGCTGCCTGCTGATGAGTCTCCTCTTGGAAATGAGTCTCTGCCTAGGAATGAGGCTCCTCCTCGTGCTCGTCCTCCTCCTCTTCTGATGGCTCTCATGGAGTGTCGGGCTTGGAGGGGATATCGGCGCCCTGTCTGATCATCAGCTTCAGATGGGAATAGCGTCGCCTGCTGCGACGCTCCAATCTCTCATACCGGCGCCTGTTACGGCGCTCCATCTGATCAAGCTGGCGGAATAGATGGTGCACGAGTTGATAAACCGGCTCAGAGGCGGGTGGAGGTGCAGTGGTGGCAGCAGGGGCAGATGGGGCAGTTGTGGATGAAGAGGGTCCAGCAGACGGAGGGGCTGTCTCATCAGTAGCAGTGACAGGTGGTGGTCTGTAGCCCAAAGCAAGGAAGTTCCTGCTGTGCGGGATGATCTTCCTGCAGTCCGCTGCTGGTGGTCGCTCATCGACATCCTCTCAAGGTACATCAGCCTGACAGCCTAGCCGTGTAACCAGATAAGGAAAGGGGAGGTGCCTCAGACGTGGGCCCTGGCCATATAATGCCGGATAAAACGAGGCAAGTACAGGTCCTTACCCTCCAACACACACCAGAGGAGGGTAATCATGGCAACCGAGATCTCAGTCTCATGAGTACTCGGCATCACATAGTTGCTCAAGATCTGATGCCATAGCCGAGCCTCATCATTCAAGTACACTCTCTTGATCCCTCTGGGCATAGTAGTGTTCTGACCCATCTCCCAAGGAACAGCAGGGTCGAGAGTAATCCGTGCCTTCACAGCATCCCAATCAAACTGTATCTGGCCCATGTCCTCCTCAGCCTGTGCATAACCATCTGGCTGATTGGACTTGGCTAGGAGCTGGAGAATGGTCTCTATGGCCTCCTCAGTGACCAGAATTTGCTTTCCCCTCAGGTTCACTGCATCTAGGGTAGTAAGGTAGTAGTTGCAATAGAATTCCCGGACCCAAGATGCATTGACCTTTGTCAGTGGTCTCTCTAGAAAGAACCAGCCCCTTTGCTTGATTTGCTCAGTGGTGTACTGCTGGAGGGCTTCTGGAATCTTCAAGGAACGTTCCAGGTATAGATTTCTAGAGTTTTCAAAAGTCGGGTACTTCAGCTCACAGTACCGATTTGCAAATTTTATAGGATCAGTCAAAGGGAGCAGCTGGTCAGCTTTTTCCTGCTGTGTGAAGTTCTTCTCCCGCCATGAGGAATCGTGCATTAGAGCAATGATGGACTGGGAGGAAGCTCCTCGCTTGCGCTTGCCAGTAGCCTTACCTTTGCCTTTCCTTTGTGAGGCAGACATCCTGAAAAGCAGAAAACTAGGAAATGGATAAAATAGTAAAGCAAATAGGCAATGCAAACAAAGGAAACTCAAAGCGGTACGGGAGAAATAGAATAAGGAAAATGAGTAATTGAAATGTGATTGAATTAATGTTAAATGGAAAGAGAAAAATCAATATGCCATAGTGAGAAAGTTAGAGGAAAGTGAAAATAATCAGAAAAGAGATCAAAAGGGTTAGTATGGTTAGGATTTGAAAAAGAAATTAGTAAATTAAAATCAGTGAGTTAGTAAAGTGCGGGTTAAAGTAAGTGGCATAGAGAAAAAAAAACCATATAACAAGGATTCACAGGTAAGAATAGAAGTACTCATAATTGAACAAGCAGTTTATGAACCAGGAAATCAAAAAGGATAAGATAGTCTGCCATAGCATTCATGTAATGGTTTGGGTAAAGCAGAGTAAAACAGATTTCAGAAATGCCAAACCCAAACATGAATGAAAACAATTTAAAAAAAAAATTTGGGCAGCATTCCGGCTAAAATTGGATTGTCCCGGAAAATAAACAGCTATCATATTAGTTCATATGAATTAAAGGAAAGCAAGCTGCATGTACATAGATATAAAATAAGCATAAAAAACTCAATGTAAACAGAAGCAACATACAAGAAAGCAGCATATGAATCATGAATATAGCAGCAACAGATTTGCACATAGGATAAAACAAAAGTAAGAACAGTGCAAGTAAACAGACCTAGATCCACGAACCACAGCCTAAGCTACCTAACAACCTAAAAATTCCACTACAACATGCATATCTATCTATCCTAATTATGAACAGAAACGGAAAAAAATTATAGAAAAACGACGAACGGATAAAAAGGATTTGCGTTTTGCGGAACCTGGTAGGCGGGAGGGGTGGAACGGGGAAGAAGGTGGTTGCGGCGGCGTTCGGCGCGGTGGCGGGGCACGGCGTCGCGGTGGTGGCTGAGGAGGGGCAGTGGCGGAGAGGGGGGAAGAGAGGAAGAAGGAAGAAGAGAGAAGGGGAGGGGGCTGGTACGGCGGTGGCGTCTGGGCGGCGGCGGCGCCGGGGTGGTGGCGTGGCGGCTGGCTGGCGGTGGCTGGGGGAAGAAGAAGAGAGAAGGGGAAGAGGGTTAAGGGTGAAGGGGGGGCTGCGCGACTGATAGGGTTCGCGTGGCTGGGGGGTTATATTATCGAATCCACGCGGCCGCGTGGGGCACGCGGTCGCGTGGTTGGGATGAAAATGGGGATGATGCGATCGCGTGGGTCGCGCGATCGCATGAGAGGGGGAAAAGAGGAATGACGCGATCGCGTGGGTCTCGCGATCGCGTTGCTGGAATTCGTGCTAAACGCACGACTCCAGCGCCGTTTCGGCGTAACTCTCTGTCTCCTTTTGGGGTGATATGAAATCTATGCGACGCGATCGCGTCGCTCACATGTAATACCCTAACTACCAAAGCTCACGCTTCCGGCTGCGCTACTCTGATAGCTCAGACATTACGACGACTCTTATACTATTTATTACTAAAACATGAGCCTGTTTGAAACTTTAAACCGCAAATACCGTTCCCAAAAATACTTTCGTTCGATAACGTACATCCAAAGAAACCATACAACTTACGAAAACTCATAAAGAGTACATCCATATATATACATACATATATATAAATAATATTACAGACATTAACCAATACAATTCCTATCCCTCTTACAGAATATATCAAGATAAAGGCGAGGGTACAATAATTAATAATCTAAAGCAATACAGAACATCACAACAATAACTAAATAAATTCTTCGTAACTTTTGCGCCCATATCCTGAAAGGGAAAAAATGTAGGGGGTGAGAACATCATCCTCGAAAGGGTTCTCAGTAGAGGGTTTTTGGGAATTACTGTAATAGGATACATGCAGATAAACCGTACCAGTGATTAATAACCATCTTATGCCTCTTTTCAAAAACAACAGTTTACAAATAAAGTAAAGTCAAAAATCTTTTCTGAAAGAGGAACTGTTCAATTCTCAAAACATCAAAGCATTTCAAAAAGGTTTATCTATACTGAACCAAAATAACCTTTCATATCTTATTCCAAACCAGAACCACAAAACCGAAATCAACCATCGGTCCATCTCATTCAACCACGGCCCTAGGCCCAAACAATCCAACCACAACCAATCCACCACAATCCAACAGAGTTCTAGATGCAAACACAAGTAGGAAGATGCAAACACAAACAAACAGTTATTGCAAGTAGAACAATTAGCAGTTAATCACATAGGCAAACCAAGTACAATATGCATACCCAAACAATGTCACATAGATGCATATGATGCATGCCTGTCCCTAGTGGCTGATGATATCATCTGTCGGTTATATAGCCAACCCGACACGTCCTGGTAGCTAACCATGGACAGAAACACCCATCGCGGAGCAAGTAAGTTTGAGCTACAACCCCCTTGCTACTACCCGCTCAACCCAGAGCCAGTGGAATAACCACTACTGCGGCTACTACCCAGGCGGGTGTTTAACAGCTCAACCTGGAGCGAGTGGATTCACCACTACTACCGCTACTACCCAAGCGTCACAGTCTCTGACCAGGAGCAAGTGGGACGAACCACAACCCTTGCTACTACCCAGGTACCTCAAGCATATATTCATTCAGTCCAGCCATGGATCAACATCCATCTCAGCCATTCGGCTTAAATTCATAATTCAAAGTCAGCCATGCGGCCCATAACTCATTCGGCAATCAGTCATAAGTCAATATCATACACAGCCATTCTAGCTCACGGTTCAATCCAGAACCAGACAATATTCATAATCATACACAGCCATTCCGGCCCATAACAAAACAGCACTTCCATACTCAACATCATCAAATTCATAAAACCGGCATTTAAGCCATAAATCACTTTTCTCAAGCCATTTCACTTTGAAATCAAATTTCAACTCTTTTCAGCCTTGGCTTTAAAGATCTCATTTCTCAAATCATCTCAGGCTCATAAGCCAAATTTACTCAAAGTGAGTTCCCTTTTCAAAACAAAGACACTCTCGGCATTCTCTTTCCAAAACTTCCAAAACCATGGAAAGTTAAAGATTCATTTTGGGAACATTCAAAATCACCCATCCAACAATGGGATTTTAAAACAAAAGTTTCTTGCCAGAGTCCCAAGTCTTTAGGGAAGGTCAACTTATATAAATTCCTTAAAATTCATTGAAACTCTTAAAATCATAAATCCTCGGTTCAAGTAAATAAAACTGAATTTATTATAAAACCGATCATACAAAATCACAAGTTCCAACCCGGTCCAAAAATCAACTCATTTGAAATGGAACCGGTTCATTTGAATCAAACCACTTTCAGGTTTCTTTTTGGAACCCATTTTTCCAACTCTTCCAAAATGCCTCAAACTTGATTACTCAATCAAAAGTCTAGGTTCCTTTAAAAATAACTAAAAACTCCTTTTTATATTGAAATCAATATTAAAGCATCATTCTTTCCTTCAGTGATTCAAACGGTAAAAATAGTTCAGTTCTAAATAAGCCGAACTCAATGTATAAGGTTCATCAAATAAATTAAGCTTGAAAACATAAATATCCTTTTAATAAATCAAATAATACAATTTCTCAAATCCAACCCTTTTTAAATAACCTTACAAACAAGTGTAGGATTTTGTAGAAATTTCGGCAGCACCTCCCCTAAAACTTGGACTTTTGCCACCCGGGTCGGGTCCCAACTAAACCATTTCTCATTCCTTTTCAACAGCTCAAAACCAGAAATCAATTTAAAGCAAGCTAAATCCAACAATCGCCTCAGTGGCGTATCTCAAGGATACCATTTCAAAATCAACTCAATATCGATCGATATAACTCATTTCCAAAGCTTTAAAGAAACGGTTCAATAACAAATCATTTGTCCAAAACCAAATCAATTAAAATAAACCAGGCTGAATTCAAAAGTGCATTCGACTTTTCACATCATCAAATAAATGACTCAAATCAAATCAATCCTCAACGGATTAAACTCAGATTTCAAATCTTTTAAAGAATCACTTCAAAACATTACTTTTCACAAAGCCGCACAACAATTCAGCCAAACCAACATCCATAATCATTCGAGTCAATCAAATAATACATAAGGCAGATACAATCACCAAATACACAATATCTCACATCAGTATCCATATGTAATAATTCCAATACATAAAACATAGTTTTTGGAAAGCGCCCCTACCTCAAAACGTAAATCCATAACCCAAACGTCTCACAGAGTCCTTTCCGCCTCAACTCGAAATCACCGACAACCAAAACCTCAGCTTCCAGCCACTTTCGCAATGACCATAGCAACACTAATCGCAATATATAATAACCGAGATTAACTCTCATAACAACGAATGCTACAACACCTCAACGTTTACCAGGACAGCGATTAAAGGGGTAACCAGAACGTAAACGCTTACCGCAAACAAGAAATGACTGAACCATGAAGCGGCAGTCTCGGCAGTGATTCCGGCAGCAGCATCTTGCGACAACTCCTAGCACAACAGCCGCACCACAACTCTCATGGTAAAGGTGAACTTTAATAGATAAGGAAACTGAAGACGGGTTAAAGCTTACCAAACGACACCGGCTTCAGTGGCGGTTTCCGGCGGCAGCAGCGGTGGCGTTTCTCGGTGACCCGAGGCACAGCGGCCATGGCTGACGGTGATGCGAGCTCCATCAATGACAGCTTGGACCAATGGAACCCAGGCAGCAGCGACGGCAACCACCGAATCGGCGCTCTCTCTCTATGCGCGAGGATGCGACGGTGGCCGTGCGGCTCCTCTGCAGCGACGGCGGCCACTCCCTCGTTTGGTGCGGTGGCGACTAGGGACTGGGTGCGTCTTTAATGGCGACGGCGAGGCAGAACGGCACGGCTCCCCTCTCTTTCACGACCTCCTCTCTCTCGCCTGAGTTCTGATTCGCGACCGCGTCGGCTTCACGGGCAGCAGTGGCAGAAAAAGGCTTCGTCCACGCCTGCAAGGATGACGGTGGTGAGGCGCGAGGCACGGCGGCAAGGCGTGACATGGTGGCGGCACTGGCTTTCCCCTGGCGGTGACAAGGACGTGTGGACTGCCGCAGCGGCGCGACGCGGTAAGGGCGACGGCGGCGCTGTGAACGGGTAGGCGCGGCGGCTGTTCCGCAGGGAGACGGCGACGGCCGTGCGTGGCAGGTTGGCGGCGGCTCTGCACAACGCAGCCCCTCCCTCTCTTCCCACTCTCCTTTCTCAAGCTTCCTTCTCTATAATTGTTTCTGAATATTACACTGAAGGGGATGAAAGGGGGTGACGGCTGCAACTGATAGGGTTTGGAGTTTGGAAGAATTAGGGTTTAGGTAAAATTAGGTTTGGGGGTATTTTTGTAATTTCACACAAATATAAGTATAATGTAGTAATTAGAAATAAATTATAATCCAACAATAATAACGTACAAAAATACTGTCTGCTCATCAATTTCACACTTTATTTTTTAATAAAACGTTCAAATCCAAAAATTAGAAATAATATACTTAATTTCTTCATTTTCCAAAATAGCAGTAATAATATTTAAAATATTACTTATCTAATCCAAATCATATAAAATCCTTATTATTTCACAACTATCAACTTTATACTTTAAATATAGAAAATAATCCAATAATTATAAAATTGGATAATAATCATAACTCATCTCAAATCTAATAAATCAAAACTTTGCCTTAATTACCTTTAATAAAATAATTTCTGAAATTAAGGCTATAAATAACCATATGATTTGAGACTTGATCATAATAAGACTTTTCAAAAGTTTTGGGTCTTACATTCTACCCACCTTATAAAAATTTTCGCCCTCGAAAATTGATACAAAGTGAAAAGAATTTCATAACAGTTCACCCTTAAATACATTTAAGGAAAAAGCAAAAATATCTTAACATATAAACATATATACGGTTTTCAAATACTTGGATGGTCGTATGCATAAAGATACAAAGGTAGGAGTGTGATTGCCAAGCAAGTGTTACAAGATAGGCTCAATGCACAAGGTCATATGATCTCAAGGCTTTACAAACACTTGAGGTGCCAAAATAGGGTGCAAATCAAGATGGGCGTCCACAAAGCAAAGTGGTAATTAGTGTGGTAAAAGGCTGCAAGGCATGTTGGTATTTAAATAGCGGCATAATGTTCGCTGGCAAATCACATTCCCACTTCAGAACTTCAATTTCCCCAACTCCATCAATCATTTTACAACCTCATGACCAATCATAAGCCTAACAATCGCAAACCCGTTCGCAAGGAAAAAAAAACACAACTCACAACGTTACACATGCTCTTCATGCTACGCTCTTCATCGGGTTGTCCACATGGAGCTGTGGTTGATCCTTGTATATTTGAGCGCTTAGTGGCCCATTGGATTAGTGCTTGCTCCAGTTGTTGAATGGTTGTTTGAAATTTAATTACTGTTTCTTTTAGGCGATCCTCTGCTTCGCGGTTTGCTGGACTTAGACATGATACATAGGGAAGTGGTGATGACTGGGAACGATTGGATTGGTATTGGGGTAAGGAAGGATCATATGATGGCGAATGGTGAAGAGAAGCTTATGAGTGTGGTGGTTCGAGGTTATGTTGAAAGGACGGTTCATATGCACGGGGTGGAGCTTGTTGGTAGTTACAAGGTTGTCCACCATGTCTTTCAGCTGGGTATGAGCGGTATAATGGTCTTTGTCCAGGATATCTCGGAGGGTGTTGCTGCCAAAAGGGTTGATTAGATCCTCTTGGTTCCATCCATCCTTGATTGGTCTGACCTTGATGCACATTCCTGCTGTAACTTCTATTTCCCTTAACAATATTAGAACCAAACTCAAAGTGAGAGGGGTGAGAGTTCATGGTAGCAAATAAAGATAAAAAGGAAAAACAAAAATAAATAAGCAAGCAAAAGAAAAATATTTACAATAACCAATAATAAGGCACACGTTAGCAGTTCCCCGGCAACGGCGCCATTTTGACGTTAGGATTTTTGCTAGTAAAGAATGTCATAAAAATAGTCGCGTTGTAGATATAGTCTCTAAACCGACAAAAATCCCTTCGTACAAAAGTTTTGGGTGTCACAAGTAACAAACCCCTTTAGAAATTGTTAACCGAGTATTCAAACCTCGGGTCATCTTCTCAAGGAACTGCGAGGAAGTATGTTCTTATTATTGGTTATAAAGGTTGTAATCGGGGTTTAGAAGGTGAGAAGCAAGTAATTTGAATGATGAGTGAATTAAATGGCAATTAAAAATAAATAATAACTGTAAAACAACTCTTGGCAAGATAAGGGAATTTAGAGATCTAACTTAGTTATCTCTCTCAACTATAATAAAAGTTGAATCTAAACTCCACTTGGTCAACCTTTACCAGGGCAAAGGAAAGTCAAGGGACTAATTAAATTGACCTTTGAATCCTAATTATTTCCTAAGAAAAGGTTGGGATTATTCAGGTTCAGCTCAATTAGCAAGATAACGATTATTAATTACGTTGAGTTTAATAACTGTTGAGTTACTAAATTCTTAATCAGAACCAAAAGGGGAAAAAGTAAAATTGCTGGAGTAATAAAAATATCCTTAGATGGGAAGCAATGGCAACCTAATTCAAAGAGAACAATTATAAACTGAAAATACCTCAATTATCATTAATTCAAAGAACAATCCGTGACATGGGAGAAATTCATAAATCAAATTATAATAATCAATTCAAATGTTGGAATAAATAAATAAAAGTAAAACTTAAAATAAAAGAACATTAAACTTGGGATCCAGAGTTACTCTTAAAACAAGAAGAAATCCTAAATCCTAAAAGAGAGAGAGAACCTCTCTCTAGACTAAATCTAAATCATAGAAAAAACTAGAAAATTGGCGAACTCTTCCTGAATGGATGCATTCCCCTACTACATAACCTCTGGTCTATGCCTTCTGGACTTGGATTTGGGCCAAAAAGGGCCTCAGAACTCGTTATGAGCGTTTTCTGCAATTTCTGGTGCGTGGCCTCTATCACGCGTCCGTGTGGGTCACGCAGTCGCGTCATTCGGAGCTTTTTCTTGCCACGCGGTCGCGTCAGTCATGCGGCCGCCTCATGTGCATTCTGCTTAAGACACGCGGTCGCATCAGTCATGCGGCCGCGTCGCTGCTGATTCGTGCTTGGCACACGATCGCGTCGTCCATGCGATCGTGTGGATACCAGTTTCCTTAAAGCTCCGTTTTGCTTTCGCCTTTCCTTTTAGTATGTTTCGTTTTTCATCCTTTAAGTCATTCTGCCTTAGAAAATCTGAAACTACTCAACACACTAATCATGGCATCGAATGGAAATAAAGGTAATTAAAATAATTAATTTTCAAAGCTTAGGAAACATGTTTTTCACAATATGACATAATAAGGAAGGGAAAGTAAAACCATGCAATTAATGTGAATAAGTAGGTGAGAAATTCTATAAATCACTCAAATTAAGCACAAAAGATCTCATGAAATATGGGTTTATCAGTGTTGTACTCTTGTTGATTGAGTATTGGTGCTGAATTGATGATAGTGTTGATTGATTTTGTGGTTGGTTTCTGATTAAGATTTAGAAAAGTATGAAATATCAAGTTGGTTCAGCATAGACTTAATGAACCTATGTTTGGAACAGGTTGGTCATTCATACTATTAGGAAACTTTTAAGATTTTTTTATAAGAAAAGTCAGTTTAGATTTCTAGATAATTAACTTATTTCTTTTAAAAAGGTTTTGGATTTTCGGATGGTTAAACCGTTGGTTTTCAAAAGATTCGTAAGACAACGATAATCACTAAATTTGAAAATAGATTTCTCTTTAAATATCTTCTTATGACAATTCTAAAATTCCGTGGTGAGACCGTGTGGTTAGGTTCTCACCCCTCTACAGACTTTCTTTTTCAGTTGCAGGTTCAGGAAGCTTTGGCGTAAAGCCGCAATTGATCTACAAGCTTTATATGAATGTTGTATATTCTTGTTTGTTGGTTTAGTTGAGATTTAACCCCTGTTAATTGTCATTTTGAGATTTTAGAGGGGCGGGAATTGTATTTGGGAAGTTTTGATTAAGTTTATGTATCTATTAATATGTGGATATAATTGTGTGATTATGTGAACTAAAGTAAAGATTTTTCGATTTCGTAACTAAAGATTCGGTTTATATTCGCGAAGGCTCAATATTAAATAATTATATCATTAAATTAACGGATAAGAAGTAAGTAACGCTTGAGCTTTTAGTACGATCATGAGGTTTTAAAAGTAAGGGTGTTACAAACTCTACTGCAGTAGAATCATCACTAAATCCAAGCTAACTTCGTAGTCAAAATGGAAGGCTTAGTTGACGTTAATTAGCAAGGAATTTTTTCGAATCTAATTTGTTGCAAGTTGTCCACTAATATACTCGCAAATTCTTAATCAAATTTGTAGGAATTTTGTCGCTAAACCAAAACTATTCTAAATGAGAAAGTAGAGTTACAAAGCAATTGCTAATTTTTTAGGAAATAATATGTAGTCAATTAGTTGCAATACTATTACAAATATCATTGCAAATTTCTTTTAAATTAGTAACAAATCAATAGGTATCTCAAATGTTTCAGTCGCAATAGAATCTTTAATTTGTCGCCATCATCAACAGTGAGTATGTCGTTAAGTTCCTCATTGCACATAAAAAATTTTAAAAAAACTAAAAAATACAAATAAACGACACCTAAAGCTTGGCAGTTGATACAGTGAGGTAAATGTATCAAACCACAAACTTGCTTTTTCAAAACTGTAGGAATCTTCATTAGTATCTATGTTTGCAAATATAGTTGGTTGATTTGTTGAGATACTGGGCAAGGTGGAAATATTATTATATAAGAAGAATCAACTATTTTAGTAAACCTGGATGCATGAACAAGAAAATGAAAAGAAGATAAGCCTACGCATTTGGATCTGCATAATGAAGCAGCCAATTTTCAATAATTCTCATCAACAAAACAAAACATGTCATCACAAGACAAAAGAAAATGAATTAGAAACACACACACACACACACACAACACACACACACACACACACACACACACACATATATATATATATATATATATATATATATGTTACCGTTCATCCAATTTTGTTGGGGCTGAAAATGGTATGAAATTCTACATGGCTGATTTTCATGTACCATTTTGTTGTTTTTGATGCCATTACTGATGACATTTGAAGATGCATTCTCTAATGGATTGTGCTCCATGTTACCCACCTTAAAGGTTCAAGGTAAGGAAGGTCAACAAATTAAAACCTTTATGCAATAAGAAATTAAATTACAATATGTATCTTTCAACACCTAAAGAACGAAGTCCACGCTCGACAAACTTAAATTACTGCTTGAACCTTCTTCCTAACATCCTCTTTGCAGTTGCAAAGGGTTATGACTTATGATCTAAATAAAGAGAAAAAATAAGCCTTTGTCATCCTTATAATGATGCGTGAGCATCTTTTTTATCTTTTCCTAGTGAATTTGCAATTCAATTATTAAGTTTAATCAAGATTTAATTACTTTTAGCCAATATGAATAGTACTTTGAGTTGTTTGCAAATTCTGTTTATTTCAGGTAGCATTCGGATGGATTTGACAGAGTTTTGTAGCAGAAAGGGAAGAAAGCAAATGATGCTGTCAACTCCGACCTCCTTGCACTCAAACAAAAATAACTTGAGCTACGAAGGTTTAATTGACGTGATTCCAGCAGCATTGGAAAGCTAACTTTCATGGCTTTCCAACAAAATATAATTGTCTATACTTTTCGTCTGGAATCACTGCCTTGTTGGCGCGAAACTTCGAATTCTTCAAGATTGGCGCCATGATCACTATAAAGCTCCCCTTTTGCGCTGCCTTGGTGGCGCCAAACTTAGGATTTTCCAAGTTTGGCGCCAAGATGAAGAAAAAGCAAGAATTATAAGGGCTGAGTGGCGCCAAACTTGGTTCAACCCAAGTTTGGCGCCAGGTTTAACAAATTGGAGTGGTCCCCACGTCTCCAAGAGCCAGTAGTGAAGATCCTCTATTTATTTTTTATTAAACTTTATTTTATTTTAAAATATCAAAAGATATTATTTAGTTTTAGGAAATATATTTTACATTAATTAGGATTAGATATAAAAGGAAAAAGAATTAGCCCTTCGGGCTCTTCTCAACTCTTCTCTTAACTCATTCCGCACTTTAAAGCTTTATAGAATCCTTTTTTTCTCTCTAAAGTATGAGCAACTAAACCTCCATTGTTAAGGTTAGGAGCTCTGTCTATTGTATAGATTGATACTGTTACTTTTCTATTTTAATTCATGTATTGATTTCAATTTCAAGAATTGTTTTCGTTCTTTATCTTATGAATTTGGGTGGAACGGAAGTATGACCCTTATTCTGATTGAGTTCTTCTATAACTTGGAAAAGCTCTTTACTTGAACAACAGTTTGAAAGTAATTTCTCCTAAATTTCTAATTATCTGGACTTAACGGGATACATGACATATGATTCTCTTATATTCGGGTAATTATAATTTTTGTGACTTATAAACTAGAATTGAACTTCACCCTCTAATTGGAATTAAGTGACCAAGGAATTGGCGGTTGATGAAGGTTAAAGGAGACTAAAAAGGTCTAAGGAATTAGGATTTAGTCACATATAGTTTGCTCTGAATTGAATCTTGCATGATTAAAATAGTTAGTAAGAAAAGTCAATCTGGAAGATAGATATCTCTGAAGCCTAAACAATTTTTGCCCATATTATTCACACCAATTTACTGCTTACTTTCTGATATTTTGAATTTACTGTTAATGCTTTTGAACTCTCAACACTCTTTTCTATTTGTCTAACTAAGTAAATTATTTAACCATTGTTGTTTAATCCATCAATCCTCCTGGAATCGACCCTTATTCACTTGAGGTACTACTTGGTATGACCCGGTGCACTTGCCGGTTAGTTTGTGGGTTATAAATTTTGCACCAAGTTTTTGGCGTTGTTGCCGGAGATTAACTGTGATTGACAACTATTAGTTATTTCATTGCTTAGATTAGGCATTTTAGTTTTCATTTTATTTAATTCTGCCTTATAATTTTTCAATTCTAGTGCTAGTATTTTTCCTTAATTTATGAAATTATGTTTGGTGTTACCTTGTTAATTCTATTTTAATTTTCCTGTTTAATTTTCTTTATAAATTTCAAATTTCCTAGCTTTATTAGTTTATATAATTTTCGAAAATCCCTCTGTTTGATTGTTTAGTGTTTTATTTTATTTCTTTACACAGGTTACACTGGGAATTCTCTACACTCTGACATAGAGAATCCCATTCTTCTTGTCTTCTGTCTATTTATGAGCAGGAACACAGACAAGGAACCTCTTACAGATTTTGATCCTGAACCTGAAATGACTTTGAGGCGGCATTTGCAACAAGCTAGACTTTACAAGGCTAGTGAAAATCTGAGTGAAACTCTTGAAAGAGGAGCTGCAGAGTCCAGCATGCATCATAATCGTGCTGTGAATGCCAATATGGCAAATCTGAATGAGAATGAACAACCAAGAAGAGTGCTTGGCTCATACACTACTCTCAATATAGAGCTTTATGGAAAAAGTATTGTGGTGCCTCCTATAGCTGTAAACAATTATGAACTGAAGCCTCAGCTAGTCACTCTTCAGCAACAAAATTGTCAGTGTCATGGACTTCCTCAAGAAGACCCAAATCAATTTATTTCTAATTTCTTATAGATTTGTGATACTGTGAAGACTAATGGAGTGAATCCTGAGGTTTACAAATTCATGATCTTCCCATTTCCTGTGAGGGATAGAGCAAAGATGTGGTTAGATTCTCAATCCAAAGAGAGTCTGGATACTTGGGATAAGGTGTTCACTGGATTTCTAACTAAATTTTTGCCACCACAAAAGCTTACTAACCTGAGGGTGGTAGTTCAGACCTTCAGATAGAAAGACGGTGAGACCCTTTATAAAGCATGTGAGACATTCAAGCTACTGACCAGGCAATATCCTCCGGACATGTTTTCTAAATGGACTCAGCTAGATATCTTTTATGAGGGCTTATGTGAAATGTCCAAAATGTGTTTAGATAATTTTACAGGTGGTTCATTGCACATGAAGAAAACACCAAAGGAGACTATTGAGCTTATTGAGTTGGTTGCTAACAACCAATAATTATACTCATCTGACAGGAATCCTATGAACTCTGGGACTCCTCAGAAGAAAGGCATTTTGAAAGTAGAAGCTTTGGATGCTCTTCTTGCTTAGAACAAAATTTTGTCTCAGCAGATGAATTTGATTACTCAACAATTGAGTGGGATGCAGGTTTCAGCTGTCAACACTCAAAATGCACCTCAAGAGGCCCCTTATGACATGACTGGTAGCTCTACGTAAGGTGAGAATTATGATTATGCTCAATCTTCTTCTAAACATGTCAATTACATGGGGAGTGCTCCTAGAAACCCCAATAATGATCGATACTCTAAGACTTATAATCAGCGGTGGAGAAATCACCCAAATTTTGGGTGGAGAGAGCAACCTCAGATATCACAGAATTTTAACAATAATTCTCAAGGCGGTCTTCAGCAAAACAATAAAAATAACTGCCAGTTTCAGTCTCATCAACAATAACCACCTCAGCAGGCAAATTCTCAGCCCCAGAAGAACATTGATTGGGAAGCACTACTGAATAATTTTATGCAAGAAACTAGAGCTTCCGTAAGAAATATGGAGGTGCAAGTAGGCCAGTTGAGCAAGCAAATACCTGAGAGGCCCCCAAGTACATTTCCTAGTGATATAATGGTGAACCCAAGAGATGAGTGCAAGGCTATTACCGTGATAAGTGGACAAGTGGCAAGTATGGAAGCACCAATTACTGAGGGGCCGGTTGAAAAAGAAGTTCCAGAGGAGAAAAGGGATGAGGTTGAAAATGCCCCACCTAGGTGTGCGGACAATCCTTTTCCAATCACTCTTGACACACATCCAACATTACTTAAAGCTCCTGAATACAAGCCTAAGATGCCATATCCTCAGAGACCTCAAAAGGAGACCAAGGACAAGCAGTTTTCAAAATTCTTGGAAGTTTTCATAATGTTGCAAATCAATATTCCTTTTGCTGAGGTTTTGGAGTAAATGCCTCTCTATGTTAAATTCATGAAGGAGTTGTTGTCAAAGAAGAAGCCTTTAAAGGGAGATGAGACAATGGTCTTGACTAAGGAATGTAGTGCCATAATTCAGAATAACTTGCCAAGGAAGATGCCAGATCTAGGGAGCTTTCAAATTCCATGTACCATTGGGAGAACCACCCGTGAGAAGGCCTTATGTGATCTGGGTGCAAGCATAAATCTAATGCCCGTGTTTGTGATGAACAAATTGCAAATCCAAGAGGCACAACCCACAAGGATAGCATTATAAATGGCAGATAAATCTCTAAAGCCTGCATACGGATTAGTGGAGAATGCCTTGATCAAATTGGGTAAGTTCTTCTTCCCAACAGATTTTGTGATTCTTGACACGGGAGAGGGTGAGGATGCCTCTATAATCCTAAGAAGACCATTTCTAGCCACTGGGAGATGTGGAAGAATGTGAATTAGTGCTTATAGTGCATAATGAGCAACTGATCTTTCATGTCTTCAAAGATATGCATTCAACAGGTGAAGAAGAGAGGTGCATGCATTCAACAAATTGGAGTGGTCCCCACGTCTCCAAGAGCTAGTAGCGAAGATCCTCTATTTATTTTTTATTAAACTTTATTTTATTTTAAAATAGGAAAAGATATTATTTAGTTTTAGGAAATATATTTTACATTAATTAGGATTAGATATAAAAGGAAAAATAATCAGCCCTTTGGGCTCTTCTCAACTCTTCTCTTACCTTATTCCGCACTTTAGAGTTTTACAGAATCATTGGTTTCTCTCTGAACGATGAGCAACTAAACCTCCACTGTTAAGGTTAGGAGCTCTGTCTATTGTAAGACCCAAAACCTTTGAAAAGTCTTATTATGATCAAGTCTTAAATCATATAGTTATTTATAGCCTTGATTTCAGAAATTATTTTATTAAAAATAATTAAGGCAAGTTTTGATTTATTGAATTTGAGACGAGTTATGATTATTATCCAATTTTATAATTATAGGGTTATTTTCTATATTCAAATCATAAAGTTGGTAATTGTGAAATAATGAGGATTTCTATATGATTTGGATTAAATAGTTAATATTTTTAATATTAATATTACTATTTTGGGAAAAAAGAGGAATTAATTATATTATTCCTAATTTTTGGATTCAAGCATTTTATTGAAAATAATTTGTGAAAATGATGAACAAATGGTATTTTCTATATATAATTATTGTTGGATTTACATTGGGTTCAATTACTATATTATTCCCAATTTTATGTGAAATTACCATAATGCCCTTAACCCTAATTTTTGGAAAAAACAAAACACACACTCACCAAACACCCTTAGTAAACTCACCCAAACCTGAAACCCTAACCTCCCTCAACACCTTCAGCGCCGCAAACCCCCCTTGCTGCCGCCACTTCACTCACAGTCAACACAAAAACACAGGGACGGGGACAAAGGGAAAGATAGTGCCGCTGCCGTCGCGCTTGGCTACAGCCGTCGCCGTCCTCGCTCCGAACTCGCCGACGAGTGGTCGCCACTGTGGCGCGCCGAGAGGAGAGAAGTCATGCCTGGAAGTCGTCTTGCTCTGCCGCCGAAGGTTCCATCTCAGTCAACCTGTCGCGGTTGGTACTGCAGTCGTCCCTGATGGATTCCACCGTGGAGAAGAGAACGACGCAAGGCAGAGGAGGACGCGCTGCCGCTCCCGCTGTGAATCGCGACCAGTGGAAGAAGTGGGTCATGCAAGAGAAGTAAAGGTTGGTGCTAATGCCACTGCACTCCTTGCCTCCGCCGTCGAGGTCACCACGCCGTCCACCTTGCCAGCTTGAACCAAGTGGTTTGGGATTGTTGATTGAAAGCTTATGCTAAAGAGCCGCCTTAAGACAAGATTTTGAGCTCAATTGAAATAAGAAGAAATATACAAAAAAAAAAGAGAAGCAGAGAAAAGAATGGTTCAAGGATCATGTGCCACGGTATAGAAAAAGAAGTCTAGTGAAGTTAACCAATTTAGTATTGAAGCAAGCATTTTAATTGAAAAAGTTGAATAGCCATGTTCATTTACAATAAATCAATGACCACACAAATGAGGATGACATGTTCAATGAAAAAATTCCTCTCTGGTAAAACATTCAAGTCTTGCATCTTAGATTCTTGTGACAAAAATCTTTTATCTTTTGCTTGAGGACAAGCAACACTTTAAGTTTGGTGTTGTGATGCATTTGCATAGTTGCTATATTAGCGAGTTAGTTTGGTTGGTTTTAGCTTAGTTTCACTCATTTTCTCTAAATAAACAAGTATTTTTTATGAGTTTTGTCTTCATGCATGAGAATGTCAAGGAACATGTTGATTGTAGCCAAATTCATGCAAATGATTTAAGGAATACATAAATGAATGATTATGAATGAATCTCATGAAATTGATTGCATGGAATGGCAATACTTTGAGACAATTTCTTGGGTTAATGATAGGTAATGAAGTAAGAAGGCAATGGAGCATAGCCCTGGAAGGTGAATTTGAAGTTTCAAAGCAAGTTGCCAACTTGAATGTACAATGGCGTGTTTGAGAGCAACGCCAACAATCCATGGCAAGCCAAGAGTGGGTTGGCACGTTGCCAACTCCCCAAACTAATAGCGTGTTCCATAGCAATGCCAGGGAGCAAAAACCTGGAAGGAAGCAGCCCCCTAGCACGTTGCCAACGCCACCAACAAGGGCGTGTTTGGTGACAACGCCAGCAGCAAGAAGGCTTGGGCAGAAAAGGGAGATGCACCACGTTGCCAACGCCAAAGTCTGAAGGCGTGTTTCTTGGCAACATAGCAACCAAAGCTTGGTGCCATAGGAAAGCTCAAGCACGTTGTTGGGCTGGGAGAGCATGGGCGTGCTCCTTGGCAACGCATGCAGGGACAAGATTCTGGGCCAACCAAGAGCTCGAGAGCGTTGCTAACTTGGGAATGAACTAGCGTGTTCATCAATAACGCCAGGGACAAGATTTTGAGCCAACCTAGAGCTCGAGAGCGTTGCTAACTTGGGAATGAACTGGCGTGTTAATCAATAACGCCAGGGATAAGATTCTGGGCCAACAAATAAGAGCACGTTGCCAACTTGGGGAAAGGGTGATTGTTTGAAGGCAACGCCAAGCAACATTGGAGTGCACATGTGGGCGTTGCCAACTTGGGCCAGGAAGGAGCTTCGAGGACGTTGCCAACGCCACTTTCATTGGCGTGTTTCAAGGCAACGCCAAGAAGGAATGCTTGGTAGGCACCAAGCCTTGGATATCCACCCACGTTGCTAACGCCAGGAAACATAGGCGTGTTCAAGGACAACGCCAAGCAACAAGCATGGAGCCTTGAGGAAGACTCGAGCACGTTGCCAACGCCAGCTTCCAAAGGCGTGTTTGGGGGCAACGTAGCAAGAAAAGTTAGGCAAGGAAGCTTATCCAGAGGAAGAAGCATGCACGTTGCCAACGCCAGCTTCTAAAGGCGTGCTCCAAGGCAACGTGACAAGCTGTTTTGAGAAGCACTCGAGCACGTTGCCAACGCCAGTTTCTAAAGGCGTTTTCCAAGGCAACGTGACAAGCAATGTTGGAGGCTAGAAACTAGCTCTGGAGGGAGCACGAGCACGTTGCCAAAGTGCTAACAAGGGGGCGTGTTTGGTGACAACGCCAGCCTCATGTCTCAGCCTTGGGAGGTTGGGCACGTTGCCAACTTGGGAGGAAAGAGGCATTTTCAGCAACAACTTGGCAGCTTAACCTTACCTTCTTTGAGGAAGCATAACTTGAGCTAGAAAAAATCCAATTGAGATGATTCTAAGTGCACTAGAAAGAAGACACTCTGAGCTTTCCAATGATGTATGATAGTCCATATTGAAGCAGAGGATTGACACTCAAATTATGGGCTACATTTAGCATGAAAGTAGAGAAAAGCAAGTTGTTAGCAACAACTTGGGCTAGCAACGCCCAAGCCTCAAAGCTCACTCCCAGGAAAATATAATGCACGTTGCCAACGCGCATTAAGGCTAGCGTTATTGGCAACAACGCCAAGCCATTGGACCAGAAGCATCATGAATGAACTCCCCCTTTCATGTCTAGAACACTTCTTCCATGGAGCCAAGAATTCAACAAAGGGAAAGCCCACATTGCTAGCCCAATTGAAGATCTTTGAAGGAGTTTTAGGACTAATATAAATAGAGAAGGAGTTTGTACTTGAGGAGGACTTTTTGACACTTAGATTTTTAGACTTTTAGCACTTACTAGCACTTTTATTAGGAGTACTCTCTAGCACTTCCGGGAGGATACCCGGAGAGCTATTTTGGTTCTTCTGGGAACTTTTCTTCTTCATTTTTATGTTTTAAGCATTTTCTTCTTCTTCTTCATCTTTCTTCATCTTTCTTCATTTATGACAATTGTTGTTGAAATTGGAACTATGATTCACTAAACCCCACTTTCATTAGGGGGAAAAGCTCTGCTTGTTTGAATGCATTGATACATCATCTTCTCCTTCTCAAATCAAGTGGTTAATCCAAGAGGAAATTCTTGTTCTTCAAAGATTCAACCACCATCGAGAGAGGGGTTAATCTATATAAATTATGTGGTAAATTTGAGAAATGAACCACATAGTTCAGTTTAGAGTTCATCCTTTCATAATCTCCTTAATCAATACATTTGGGTTGGTATGTGAGATATAACCTCCCTAAGTTGAGATTATGGACATTGTGTGGCTTGGATTAGAAATTGAGCTTCATCTCTTCTCATGAACAATTAGATCACGAGAGTGGCAATTGGTTATGTTGAGAGAAATTGAATCACCAAGAGATTGGGATTCAATTACCCACTTGCCATGGATCTATACTCATGATTGAGAAGGAATTGATCAATATCAATTCATGCAAATTTGCATCTCTGATCCCTAATGATCCTCTCCTTCATCAATTCTTATTTCTTTTGCTCTTAGTTGTTCGAACACCCATTACCCCATTTCCCTTCTACATTCTTGCAATTTATTTTTCTTGTCATCTACATTCTGCCTCTTTATTTCTTACTCTTGCTCTTATGACTCTTTAAATTTCTGCAACCTTTAATTCCTTGCCATTTATCTTTGATGACATTTAAGTTTCTTGCATTTTAAGTTTCAGTTATTTACTTTCATTTTATTTCTATATTCCCATTCTTAAATTCCTTGCCATTTAAATTCCTGCAATTATGTTCAAAAGTCACATTGGTCATAAAATCAAAATCATATTTGCTTGACTAAATCCATCATTAAACTAAAGTTGCTTAATCTACCAATCTCCGTGGGATCGACCTGACTCTTAGTGAGTTTTATTACTTGATACGACCCGGTATACTTGCCGGTTGTACGTGAAATCAAATTTTTACGTATCAAGTTTTTGGCGCCGTTGCCGGGGATTGGAAAAGATTGACAATGATTAAGTGAATGGTGGTCTAGATTAAGCATTTTTTTGTGTTTTTGTTAAGCCCACTAACTGTTTGATACTTTGTTTGACTAACTCCAATTCCACTCTAGTTCTAGAGTGTTTCACTTGTGATTTTGGTTTTGTTTGTGTATGTCAGGAGCTAATAGACTTAATATTGAGGATGATGCCAAGGCATCTTAGGCTAGTTTCACTAGCATTTTTCTGTTAGTTTTAGTTGTTGTATGCATTTTCTTGAGCTTAAAGTAACCAAGAATGGTTAAATGAACAACAAAGCAATGAACAATCCAAACAGTATGATTTTGATGCAAATTCCATGAGTTTTTAGTTATATTACTTGAATGCTATGAATGGATGATTTCTCATGAAATTTTGCAAGACTTTGATGCAATTGTTTGGATGATTTCAGGGAAGAAGAGGCTAGGCAAGGAAGCAACAAAATCAATAAAGGAAGCTTGAATATCAAATGTGGAGTTTAAGCTCCAGTTTAAGCCTAAACTGGAGCTTAAACGCCAGAATCATGAGAAAGGAGGAAATGCTGTAACTGGCGTTTAACCTCCAGTTTAACCTTAAACTGGAAGTTAAACGCCAGAATGAGAAAGGCACTAAGAAGCATTTCCACGTTTAACCTCCAGTTTAACCTTAAACTGGAGGTTAAACGCCAGAATGAGAATTGAACCAAAGGAGCATTTCCACGTTTAAGCTCCAGTTTAACCTTAAACTGGAGCTTAAACGTGTTCGACACTTTTTCTCACCAAGGAGCAATTCCACGTTTAACCTCTAGTTTAACCTTAAACTGGAGGTTAAACGCCAGAAGCAAGAGAGGCACCAGGAGCATTTCCACGTTTAACCTCCAGTTTAACCTTAAACTGGAGGTTAAACGTGTTTGACTATTTCTCTCCTCCAGGGTTGCTTTCTCATTTTCCACATTTAACCTTCAGTTTAACCTTAAACTGGAGGTTAAACGTGTTCGACCCAATTGCTCCTCCAGGGTTGTTTTCTTCATTTCCACGTTTAAGCTTCAGTTTAACCTTAAACTGAAGCTTAAACGTGTTCGACATTTTACACCCCTGGGTTGCTTTCTTCCAATTCCATGTTTAAGTTTCAGTTTAACCTTTAACTGAAACTTAAACTTTAACTTAAACGCCACCTTTTGAAAGGGTTTCTGGGCCAAATATATTGAAGTTTAAGTTAGCATTTGAGCACAGATATTAACTTAAACGTATTATGGTATGAAACCCAATTGAATATCATGGTTTATGGGATTGGGCCGGAAGAATTGATGAGTTTGGAACTTCAATTTGTTGAGTCTTGTGTCATTACTTGTTTATCACTAAGTTTGCTCAATGAATGTTACAGAATTGGATCACAGCCTCATCAGGATTATGGATCATAAACCCAAAGCAAAAGGAAATCAAGAGAAAGCCTCAAAGCCCAAGAAACACAACAGAAGCTCAATTTAGAAAGTGTATAAATAGGATAGAATTGAAGTTAGTTAGGACTTTTTGGGGACACTTGAGAATTTTTCATCTTTTTGTAATTGAATTCAGAGCTATGACTCACTAAACCCCTTTCATTGGGTTAGGGAGCTCTATTGTAATTCAATGAATCAATAATAGTTTTATCTTCTTCTTCAATCTTTTCTCTTGAATTTTGTTAGAAAGCTTCTCGATCTAACTCCATTGGGTAGTTGTCTTGGGAAAGAAACTACCCATAATTGGAATCCTTCGGAACCTTGGGAAAGGAATGGAGGATTCATGCTAGAGAAGCTTTCTCACAGTGTATTGAATTGGGGTTTGGATGGATATTGTGACATGTAATCCTACCAAATTGTGGTTCATGAAACTGTGTGGTATAATCAGTGATCGAGCATCATCTCTTCTTATGAACATTTAAACCAAGGGATTGGGAATTTGTTTGTTTTTAGAGAGAATTGGTGAGCCAAGGGATTGGGATCCAATCATATAAGATTGCCAAGCAAAATTCAATGAATGCATTGGTTGAGGAAGAGATAAAAATGTTTTGATTCGGAGATCTCAATATCTCCTAACACCCAATGAACTCCCTCTTTCTAATCTACACTTTCTATTTACATTCTGAAAATTTCAATTCATGCAATCACCCCAATTCCCTTTTAATTTCAGCAATTTACTTTCTCGCACCTTAATTCTCGCAATTTAAGTTTATGCAATTTCAATTCCTTGCAATTTACGTTTCCTGCCACATTTACTTTATGCAATTCACATCCAAAAGTTGATTCTGCTCAACTAAACAAACTTCTAATTTGAATTGCTCATTCAACCAATCCTTGTGGGATTCGACCTCACTCTATTGTGAGTTTTTACTTGACGATAACCGGTGCACTTGCCGGAAGGAATTTTGCCGATCGTGCAATTTCCTAAATCGTAGCATATCAAGTTTATGCTTCATCAAGTTTATGGCGCCGTTGCCGGGGATTGGTTTTCGATTGACAATTCTCAAATTGGAAGTTAACTAGATTGAGCATTTTTCTTGTTTTGTTAATTTAGTTCAAGTTACTTATTGAATTTTTAATTTCTGCACTCTGTTACTTGCTTTTTCTTTCTTATGCCTTTCAATTCAAGCAACTAACTCACTGACCCACTAACTATTTGAATTAATTCCTCAACTGCTCTAACCATACTCTTCCATTAACCAAGAGTATTCCACTTGTTTGTTGCTTGTGGTGTGTTCTTGTATGACAGGTAGGAGAGGAGAGATATCAACTCCTCCATATACCGAACCAGAGAGGACCCTTCATAGACTTAGAAGGGAAGCAAGAGGGAAGAGAGTACTGGGAGAAGAAGAATCTGAAGGAGAATCTGAGGACAATTTTGAGGAAGCTCTAGATCTTAACATGGATAGAGAAGTTCACAACCATGAGAAGGCTGATGGAAACAATGCCATTCCCGAGAGGAGGGTTCTTGGTTCATACATAAACCCAACCTCTAGGAATTGTGGTAGCAGCATTCAGAAACCACCCATTCAGGCCAACAATTTTGAACTCAAACCACAGCTAATATCACTGGTGGAGAATCATTGTTCATTTGGTGGGAGTGCTAATGAAGATCCAAACCAACATCTCACAAAATTCCTGAGAATTTGCGACACTGTGAAGTCCAATGGAGTCCAGGAAGATGCCTATAAACTGCTCTTGTTCCCATTTTCACTTAGGGACAAGGCAGCTAAGTGGCTGGAATCATTCCCAAGGGGGAGCCTAACAACCTGGGATGAGGTGGAAAGCAAGTTTCTGGCGCGTTTCTACCCCCCACAAAAGGTCAATAGGCTTCGATCTGAGGTTCAGACTTTTAAACAACAAGATGGTGAAACTCTCTACGAGGCATGGGAGAGGTTCAAGGATTTGACAAGGAGATGCCCACCAGACATGTTCCATGACTGGGTGCAATTGCATATTTTCTATGATGGACTCTCTTATGAATCAAGGAAGGCTGTAGACCATTCATCAGGAGGTTCATTGAACAGGAAGAAGACTGTGGAAGAAGCCATTGAAGTGATTGAGACAGTGGCTGAGAATGAGTACTATTATGCTTCAGAGAGGCACAACACTAAGGGAGTCATGGAGCTGAACCATGTTGATACAATTCTAGCCCAAAACAAGGTGTTTGCCAAGCAACTAGCAGAGCTCACCAGGAAATTAGACATAAATCAAGTGGCTGCAATACACACACAAGATCAAGAGGAAGTAAGCATTGAAATAGGTGATTGGGAAGAGGCCAACTATGTGGGAAACCAACAAAAGCAATCATATGATCCACACTCCAACACTTACAACCCAGGATGGAAAAACCACCCAAACTTTGGGTGGGGAAACCAGCAAACCCAACCACAAAACCACAAACCTTACAACTCCAACCAAAGATCATACCAAGCCACACAAAACACTTACTCCCAACCACCATATCATGGCCAAAATAATCAACCTGCCCAACCTAATCCAAACCAACAATTTCAAGATCAATTAAACAGGATAGAAGGAAAGCTTGCAAACATGGGTCAGGACACAAATGAGTTGAAAAGCTTTAGGGAAGATGTGAGATCGACCTTAAGGAGCCATGGTGAAAAGCTCAAGTGGATGGAGTCTCGAGTAGGAGAGCTATCTCAACAAGCTCCCAAGTCAACTGCAGTGTTCCCTAGTGACACTGAAAAGAATCCTAAAGGGGAACAAAAGGGAGTGAGATGGGAAGAATGCAAGGCCATCACCATATTGAAGGAAGTCTCAGAAGAAGAAGGAATCAGACCCTCAGAAAAGGAGCCAGAAATCTTGAAAGAAGGTGTGGAAGAAGCTAAGCAGGAAAGTGAAACTGAGCAAGCCAAGGAAATGCAAAAGGAAGGCATGCTGGGAACATACCAACCAAAAGCACCATTTCCTCAGAGGTTAGGAGGAGGTGAAAAGGGGAAAACATATTCAAGGTTCTTAGAGACATTTAAGTCTCTCCACATCAATATTCCCTTTCTTGAGATCCTCCAGCAGATGCCTACACATATCAAGTATTTGAAGGAATTGCTGAGCAAGAATAGAGTTTTGAAGGGAGGACAAACTGTAATAATGAACAAAGAATGCAGTGCACTCATCAAGAAGGATATGGTCTCTAAGAAAACAGACCCAGGAAGTTTTCATATCCCCTGCATCATCGGGGAAACTAAAATTGACAGAGGATTCTGTGATTTAGGAGCTAGCATAAATGTGATGCCTCTTACTCTTATGAAGAGGCTACACCTGAATGAGGTGAGATCCACTGATGTAATCATACAACTGGCTGACAAAACTCAAAAGCAAGCTAAAGGGGTAGTTGAGAATGTGCTGGTGAAAGTGGGAAATTATTTCTTCCCCACAGACTTTGTCATTTTGGACATGGAGGAAAGCTACCTACACCCTATCATTCTGGGAAGGCCATTTCTAGCCACTGCTAGAGCGCTCATAGATATAGAACAAGGAGAGCTAATTTTGAGAGTACATGATGAACAGCTCATTTTCCATGTTTTTAAACCTGCATCTGAGCCTGAACCAGAACCTGAAAAGCCTAAGGATGATAATAGCAATCTGTGTTTGGAGGAAAGCAATTCAGCAGCTGAAACTCTAAAACCATCCTTCGAAGGCAAACAAGAATTACAAGAGTTAAAGCCACAAGAATTAATAGAAACAGATCAGAAGTGTCCTCCTAGCATAAGGGTCAATGAAGAAATCCTCAAGAGAGAGGGAAGAATTGTAAAGAAATTGCCAAGAGGGTGGAAAAACAAGAAAATTCCCACTGAAGGTTTCTCTCCGGGAGATAAAGTGATACCAAGTCATTATTTGCCAATCCCACCTGGCCTCAAACCCATTCCTTTCCAGCTCCCTCAAGTGTTCACAATCAGGAAAGTTCTTTCTATGGAACATTTGGAAATCATGAAGGAATCAAATGGGGATGTTTCCATAGTGAGAGGAGAGGACATCAAGCACTACAATCCACCCTAACAAGGGACAACCGTCAAGCTAGTGACGTTAAAGAAGCGCTTCATGGGAGGCAACCCATGTTTTAGTATCCTTACTCTTTATTGTTTTGCTCTGCATCTAATAAAGCATGGTTTCTTATGCATGAACTTGAATTCTCAGAACAACTGTTGATAAGGTGCACTAAACATTGCATGTAAAATACAATTGGTCTCTAAGTTTGGTGTACCTGAAGGCACCCCCAAATCTTATTCAAATTGTACTCAATCTCTCAAGGTGCACAACCAAACATTAAGTTTGGTGTTCCTTTTGAACACAGTTAATGAAAAGCAAGAAGTTCCTTTGGATTCAGAAATTCATGACAAGTATACCATTTGCATGTTTTAATACTTTGATTTCAATTACTTTAGGTAGTAAAATTGTTAAGATCAAAGAGCCAAAGTGACTATGATTTATTAGAATTATGCACAATTATTAAGGACAACCAACATGGATTTCATGTTATCAGGAGACATTACCAAACACTAAGTTTGGTGTCCAGTAATAAGTGTGCATACATACAAAGGTCACGGCTATAAGCTCATAAAGACAATCATTGATTTACAATTCAAAAAGAATGAAAAATATGTGCAAGTACTATTCATTATTCACATGGACCGAAAAATAATAGCAAATTTGTTTGTTTGTGCAGGTACAAAAGGAAAGATAAGAATGGAGGAAGAAGACAAGGGGGGTACGGTTCTTGGTCAAAAGGGAAGTTCAAAAGCCTTTAAAACTAACACATGGGAAAAGGAAGTTCTGCATGAAAAGATAGCTACATGTACAACCTAATGCACCCAGAATACTTCCAAGAAAGTGAAAAGCAATTTGTCCTTTTTCCCTAATTCATATATTTACCATCAAGCCATACTTCACAATTCACCCTAGCCGTCCATTTTTCACGTGCATGCACTATAAAGAACCACTTGGGGAATGAGTTCCACACCACCAAATCTCCTTCTTGCACATTTTCTTTCATCATAGCATAACCATCTCTTGCCGAAAACAACCTCACCACACTTCTAACAACACTTTCTTACTTCACTTTGTCAACTTTAGCTTGTCACTTGCCAAAACTAAGGAACCAATGGCAACCTCATCTAGCCACAAAAGAAGAAAGGATAAGGAGCCAATGGAGGAGGAAAGGGAATTTAATGCATGGAAATACAAATCAGTTTTCCATGAGATTCAAGCCGAATGGATGAGACCTAAAAGGGTACTAGCTGAGGTTCCCTTTGACCTTGAAAAGGATGAGTTTCCAGGTATTTGGGAGAAGATCAAAAAGAGGAAGTGGGAGCTCTTGACTAAGCCAATCACTAAAATCAACATCAACCTGGTGAAGGAGTTTTATGCAAATGTAGTGAGGGAGGATACAACCGAGGAACCCACATACAAAAGCTATGTGAGAGGGGTGGAAGTTGACTTCAGCCCCAAAGCAATCATGAAAACTCTTGGCCTGAAAAACATACGTTTCAGCCAAGCAAGTTATGAGGAGAGGATGAGAGGAGAACCTGACTAGTCGACTATTGCTGAAGACCTTTGTGCCATCAGAGCTGAATGGGTGAGAAAAACAAAAGGGGCCCCAAGAGTCTTGAGAAGGGGAGACCTAACACCTGAAGCTAAAGGGTGGTATGCAATAGTTAGGAGATCCATCCTACCCACTGCAAACTCTTCAGAAATAGTCCCTAAAAGAGCCATCTTGCTACATTGCATTATGGTGGGAGGGGAGATCAAAGTTCATAAACTCATTGCTGAACAGATACAAGAGTTTAGTGAGAAAAGTGACCATGACTCCTGGCTCCACTTCCCTAGCACCATCATTAGACTATGCATCGATGCCCAAGTACCACTTGAAGATGAAAGACCTAATTGGCTATATCCTGGAATGGCCATAACTGCGTACAGAATGACTCTTGGCCCAATTGCTCCAAGACATACAAAAAGAAGAAATGAAGAAGGGCAACAAGCAGAAGCAGAGCAAGAAGGGGAAGAAGGAGAAGAAGGAGAAGAAGAGCAAGAAGAGCAAGGAATTCCAGAAAGAAGGCAACAAGTTCCCAGAGACCCCGTGGATATGAGCAGAATGCAGAAAATCATAGAAGGAATGTCTCAACAATACATGAGGTCTCAGGAGAGACAAGAGGACTTTCACCTAAAAATGATGGATATGCAAAGGAACTTTGAATCAAGATTCCTAGATCTGCAAAGGGAACAGAATTTACAATTACAGGAATCCCTCAACCACATATGCCAACACCAAGATGCCAATATCTTGGCAATCAAGGAAGCCACCACTTTGCAGAATGCAAGATACTCAGTTCAAGCTGATTACAACATCAGTTCTCAAATCAAGCTTAATTACATAGGGTAACATCTACACAAGATGGACCCAGCATTCCCAGCTTTTGATGAGTATTTCAAACGGAGAAAAGAAGGAGAAATAAACAAGGCAATGGTCCTTGAAAAAGGAGTGGAAGAAACAATGAAAAAGGCTGGATTCTGGAAAAAGCTCATAAAAAAAGACAAAGGAAGTACAAGTGGTCAAAAAGAGGTAAGAAGCAAGAAGAAGCAGGATCCCAAGAATCAAGAAGAACCAAGCAATAAATAAGAGGTGGTCTCGTTCCTTAATAATCAAATGATAGTTGTGAATTGTCTTTATGAGCTTTCTTTCATTATAAGTCATTTAAGTTTTAATGTGAAGTTTTTAGTATGTTTGTCTGTTTATTGCTTTGAATAAAGTGAATGCCTAGATGTTTGGATATAACTCCACCTTCTTAAACAAATGCTTGCCTTGCTTGTTCTGTTTCCAAAAATAAAAAAAAAGTTTGAACAAAAGTAACTTGGCTCAATTAGTGACAAATCAAGTAGAATTAAGTGGTGGTATGCATGCTTGATTGTTTAGTCAGCTCACTGGAAATTGAGTGTAGAAGTATCATATTTTTTGTGTAGAAGTTGAATACTGTCTATGGATCTTGATGAATAAATGTCTTTGGCCATAAAAAAGAAAGAAAAAGAAGAAGAAAAAGCCACTGAAAAAGGACAACCAAAAAGCAAAAAAATTTTTGAGAAAATAAGCTAGGCATCAATGGTTTGAACTTCTGAGACAAATGCCTGTGGTGTTTATGTATTAAGGATATGCTTGGATGAATAGGTTCTGAGGAGTGTTTCAACACTTGGTAACTTGGGTTAACTAACCCGGGATTATCAACCAAAAGTCCATTATCAAGAGCAACCTAAATACAAAACATTTAGTCACACAAAGAGGTGCTGGGCACCAATGTCTCAAGAAGAAATGTGAACCAAAATGCTTGTAGTGGATATGTGTAGTGCACTGATAAGAAAAAGAAAATGCCAAAGGCTTGTCAAACACATGACACTGAGCAAACAAGGAGCAAAGGAGCTCTAAGAAAAATAAAAACAAAGAAGAGAAAAGTGCCAAGGACATAAGAATAACAAGAGGCCATAGCAGTGTTTAATGGATGCAATGAAAAAAGTGATAATCCTACCTGATAAGAATGAAAAAGTGATGCTGCAACTTTCTGCATAAAACCCTTCTGATGAACTTCAAATGCTTGCTAATATAGCCAATGTAATTGCTTTCTGTTTCATACTTTCTTCTCAAATAACTCAGGACTTGCTTAGGGACAAGCAAGTATTAAGTTTGGTGTTGTGATGCCAAGGCATCTTAGGCTAGTTTCACTAGCATTTTTCTGTTAGTTTTAGTTGTTGTATGCATTTTCTTGAGCTTAAAGTAACCAAGAATGGTTAAATGAACAACAAAGCAATGAACAATCCAAACAGTATGATTTTGATGCAAATTCCATGAGTTTTTAGTTATATTACTTGAATGCTATGAATGGATGATTTCTCATGAAATTTTGCAAGACTTTGATGCAATTGTTTGGATGATTTCAGGGAAGAAGAGGCTAGGCAAGGAAGCAACAAAATCAATAAAGGAAGCTTGAATATCAAATGTGGAGTTTAAGCTCCAGTTTAAGCCTAAACTGGAGCTTAAACGCCAGAATCATGAGAAAGGAGGAAATGCTGTAACTGGCGTTTAACCTCCAGTTTAACCTTAAACTGGAAGTTAAACGCCAGAATGAGAAAGGCACTAAGAAGCATTTCCACGTTTAACCTCCAGTTTAACCTTAAACTGGAGGTTAAATGCCAGAATGAGAATTGAACCAAAGGAGCATTTCCACGTTTAAGCTCCAGTTTAACCTTAAACTGGAGCTTAAACGTGTTCGACAATTTTTTTCACCAAGGAGCAATTCCACGTTTAACCTCCAGTTTAACCTTAAACTGGAGGTTAAACGCCAGAAGCAAGAGAGGCACCAGGAGCATTTCCACGTTTAACCTCCAGTTTAACCTTAAACTGGAGGTTAAACGTGTTCGACTATTTCTCTCCTCCAGGGTTGCTTTCTCATTTTCCACGTTTAACCTCCAGTTTAACCTTAAACTGGAGGTTAAACGTGTTCGACCCAATTGCTCCTCCAGGGTTGTTTTCTTCATTTCCACGTTTAAGCTTCAGTTTAACCTTAAACTGAAGCTTAAACGTGTTCGACATTTTACACCCCTGGGTTGCTTTCTTCCAATTCCACGTTTAAGTTTCAGTTTAACCTTAAACTGAAACTTAAACTTTAACTTAAACGCCACCTTTTGAAAGGGTTTCTGGGCCAAATATATTGAAGTTTAAGTTAGCATTTGAGCACAGATATTAACTTAAACGTATTATGGTATGAAACCCAATTGTATATCATGGTTTATGGGATTGGGCCGGAAGAATTGATGAGTCTGGAACTTCAATTTGTTGAGTCTTGTGTCATTACTTGTTTATCACTAAGTTTGCTCAATGAATGTTACAGAATTGGATCACAGCCTCATCAGGATTATGGATCATAAACCCAAAGCAAAAGGAAATCAAGAGAAAGCCTCAAAGCCCAAGAAACACAACAGAAGCTCAATTTAGAAAGTGTATAAATAGGATAGAATTGAAGTTAGTTAGGACTTTTTGGGGACACTTGAGAATTTTTCATCTTTTTGTAATTGAATTCAGAGCTATGACTCACTAAACCCCTTTCAATGGGTTAGGGAGCTCTATTGTAATTCAATGAATCAATAATAATTTTATCTTCTTCTTCAATCTTTTCTCTTGAATTTTGTTAGAAAGCTTCTCGATCTAACTCCATTGGGTAGTTGTCTTGGGAAAGAAACTACCCATAATTGGAATCCTTCGGAACCTTGGGAAAGGAATGGAGGATTCATGCTAGAGAAGCTTTCTCACAGTGTATTGAATTGGGGTTTGGATGGATATTGTGACATGTAATCCTACCAAATTGTGGTTCATGAAACTGTGTGGTATAATCAGTGATCGAGCATCATCTCTTCTTATGAACATTTAAACCAAGGGATTGGGAATTTGTTTGTTTTTAGAGAGAATTGGTGAGCCAAGGGATTGGGATCCAATCATATAAGATTGCCAAGCAAAATTCAATGAATGCATTGGTGGAGGAAGAGATAAAAATGTTTTGATTCGGAGATCTCAATATCTCCTAACACCCAATGAACTCCCTCTTTCTAATCTACACTTTCTATTTACATTCTTAAAATTTCAATTCATGCAATCACCCCAATTCCCTTTTAATTTCAGCAATTTACTTTCTCGCACCTTAATTCTCGCAATTTAAGTTTATGCAATTTCAATTCCTTGCAATTTACGTTTCCTGCCACATTTACTTTATGCAATTCACATCCAAAAGTTGATTCCGCTCAACTAAACAAACTTCTAATTCGAATTGCTCATTCAACCAATCCTTGTGGGATTCGACCTCACTCTATTGTGAGTTTTTACTTGACGATAACCGGTGCACTTGCCGGAAGGAATTTTGCCGATCGTGCAATTTCCTAAATCGTAGCATATCAAGTTTATGCTTCATCAGAGGACGAGAGAACCCTCCGAAGGGTAAGGAGAGCAGAAAGAGGAAAGGGAATAGTTGGTGAAGAGGAATCAGAGGGAGAAGACCAAGTCATGGAGGACGACATGCACAATCCTCCTGGAGGGGTCAACAACAATGATGGACCACCTAGAAGGGTGTTATCTTCTTATACCATCCCTGATCCAAGACATTGTGGGAGCAGTATTGCCACTCCAAATGTTCATGCCCATAATTTTGAGTTGAAACCTCAGCTCATCACTTTGGTACAAAACAACTGCTCTTATGGAGGGGGACCTCTTGAAGATCCAAATCAACATCTGTCTGTTTTTCTGAGGATATGCAATACAGTGAAGACAAATGGAGTGCATCCAGATGTCTACAAACTACTGCTATTTCCATTCTCTTTGAGGGACAAGGCCACTCAATGGCTAGAGTCATTCCCCAAGGAAAGCCTCAACAATTGGAATGACGTGATGGGCAGATTTCTAGCAAAGTTCTACCCACCTCAAAGAATCATCAAGTTGAAGACAGAAGTTCAAACTTTCAGGCAAATGGAAGGGGAGTCATTGTATGAAGCCTGGGAAAGATATAAGGCACTAATGAGAAGATGTCCACCTGACATGTTTAGTGACTGGGTCAAACTCCAAAACTTCTATGAAGGTTTAAGCTTAGAAGCAAGGAAGGGACTAGACTACTCATCAGGAGGATCACTCAACATGACGAAAACTGCTGAGGAGGCTCAAGACCTCATTGAGATTGTGGCAAACAATCAGTATTATTACTCATCAGAGAGGCAACAAAACCCGGCCCCAAAGAAAGGCGTAATGGAGCTTGAAGGTGTTGACGCTATCTTGGCACAAAATAAGTTAATGCACCAACAAATCCAACAACAAATGGAAATGATAACAAAGAGAATGGATGGTCTCCAGCTAGCATCAGTGAACACAACAAATCAATCATCACTTGAATGGAGCCAAGGTGAAGGGACCACTGTTGAACAGCCACAAGAACAAGTTCAATACATGCAAAATACTTCAAATCCTCAGGATGAATTTCATGGTGATACATACAACCCCTCCTGGAAAAATCATCCCAATCTAAAGTGGGGTGAAAACCATTGGCAAAAGAACAACAGCCACAACCACACCCGTAACACAAATAACCAAAATCACCATGCCACCAACACTAACCAATATAGAAAAACACAAAACACATATCAACCACCTCATAATAACTCACAAATTCACCAAAACAACTTTCCTGCACCAACATCCAACTCACAGAATTACCACACTAATCCACCCAACAACTTCCAACAACAATCAACCCCCATCATATCCCCAATTGACCATCATGAGACCAGAATCTCAAATCTTGAAGCAACCTTGCAAGCACTTGCTCAAACCACTCAAGCCTTAGCCAAGGGACAAAAGGAACATGAGGCCACCATGAAGAATATTGAGCGACAAGTGGGACTATTAGCCAAACAAGCTGAACGACCAACTAATGTTCTCCCAAGTGATACAATACCCAACCCAAGAGAGGAATGTAAAGCTCTGCAGTTGAGGAGTGGCAAGGTAGTTGGAGAAAGTTCGAATAAAGAAGAAATAAAACCCAAAGAGCAAGCTACAATGGAAAAACAAGCAGAAAGACAAGATGAAGAAAAGGCCTCAACATCAAAAAAAAAGCAAAGAGAATGTCAAGTCACAAGGCAAACCACCCACTCAAGAAAACAACCATGATAACAAGGAGAATGTGAAGCTACAACAAGAAAACATGAATGAAGGAGTAAAAGCTTATGTACCTAAGCTTCCATACCCAACTAGGATACATAAAGGAGCAAAGGACCAACAATTCCCAAGGTTCTTAGAAATCTTCAAGAAACTCGAAATCAACATCCCATTGGCAGAAGCTCTGGAACAAATGCCATTATATGCAAAGTTTCTTAAGGAATTGATCACCAAGAAGAGAAGTTGGCAAGAAAAAGAAACAGTGATTCTCACTCAAGAGTGCAGTGCCATCATTCAAAAAGGGCTACCACCAAAACTCAAAGATCCTGGCAGCTTTCTCATACCCTGCACGATTGGGAGCATGGCCATTGACAAATCACTTTGTGACCTGGGAGCAAGCATTAACTTAATGCCCCTTACCATGATGAAGAAAATGATGATTGAAGAGCTTAAACCCACAAGGATGTCACTCCAACTTGCTGACAGATCCATCAAAATACCAAATGGAGTAGTTGAGAACCTCTTGGTGAAAGTGGGAAACTTTATATTCCCAGCTGATTTTGTGGTCCTAGATATGGATGAAGAGGGAAACAATTCAGTCATTCTTGGTAGACCCTTTTTGGCTACAGCCAGAACAATCATTGATGTGGAAAAGGGAGAAATGATTTTCAGAGTGCATGATGAGCAAATGACCATAAATGTTTTCAAAGAAATGTAACACCCCATTGAGAAAGAAAGTTGCATGAGGATTGATGTATTGGATTCTTTGGTTGAAGAAGTACTTGACACAAACCATCAAGTGAAACAGGAGGAAGTCCAGAACATCAAAGGACAAGAAGAGAACAAATTGGAAGCATCAGAGGAACCAAGTGAAGCTACGAAAGAAGAGGCACCACAACAAGAGTTGAAACCACTACCCCCTCATCTTAAATATGCATTTCTTGGTGAAAAAGACAGCTTCCCAGTGATCATCAATTCTACATTGAGTGCAGAGGAAGAAGAAAAGCTCCTTGTAGTATTGAAAGCTCACAAAGAGGCGTTGGGATGGACCATTGATGACTTGAAAGGCATAAGCCCTGCCATATGCATGCACAAGATACTCTTGGAGGAGAATTCCAAACCAGTGGTACAACCTCAAAGAAGATTGAATCCCACAATGAAGGAGGTTGTTCAAAAGGAAGTCCTGAAGTTGTGTAAAGCTGGGATCATCTACCCTATATCTGATAGTCCATGGGTTAGTCCAGTGCAAGTAGTACCTAAGAAAGGGGGAATGACTGTTATTGTTAATGAAAAGAATGAGCTTATTCCAACACGAACGGTGATAGGGTGGAGGATGTGCATAGATTATAGGAGGCTGAATGATGCCACACGAAAAGATCACTTTCCTCTCCCTTTCATTGACCAGATGCTTGAAAGGTTGGCTGGCCATGCTTATTACTGTTTTCTTGATGGATATTCCGGGTATAACCAGATAGTGGTTGACCCCATGGATCAAGAGAAGACCTCCTTTACCTGCCCTTTGGAGTCTTTGCATACAGGAAAATGCCATTTGGACTGTGTAATGCCCCAGCTACCTTTCAAAGATGCATGCTATCAATCTTCTCAGACATGGTAGAAAAATTTATTGAAGTCTTTATGGATGATTTTTCTGTCTTTGGTGATTCTTTCAATGCTTGCTTGCACCATCTTACCCTAGTCTTGAAAAGGTGCCAAGAAACCAATTTAGTTTTAAATTGGGAGAAATGCCATTTCATGGTACCCGAAGGCATTGTTCTTGGTCACAAAATTTCAAGAAAGGGTATAGAAGTTGACAAGGCAAAAGTAGAAATTATAGAAAAACTTCCTTTGCCAACTAGTGTTAAAGCCGTTAGAAGCTTCTTAGGGCATGCTGGATTCTATAGGAGATTCATCAAAGATTTTTCCAAAATAGCAAAACCACTAAGCAATCTGCTGGTGGTAGACAATCTTTTTCTCTTTGATGATGAATGTAAACATGCTTTTGAAACTCTAAAGGCTAAGCTCACCACAGCACCAATCATCACACCCCCAAGTTGGGGACTACCTTTTGAACTCATGTGTGATGCAAGTAACCTTGCAATTGGTGCTGTGTTGGGGCAGAGGAAGGAAAAGAAGCTTCATGTTATCTACTATGCAAGTAAGGTATTGAATGAAGCTCAAAAAAACTACACCACAACAGAGAAAGAGCTACTAGCTGTGGTATATGCTTTTGATAAGTTTAGACAATATTTGATTGGATCTAAAGTTTTAGTGTATACTGACCATGCTGCTCTTAAGTATCTGATGTCAAAACAGGATGCCAAACCAAGGCTCATCAAATGGGTACTGCTCCTACAAGAGTTTGACATTGAGATAAAAGATAGAAAGGGCAATGAAAATCAAGTTGCTGACCACTTATCAAGGCTACCACAAGATGCATGCCAAGACAACCTTCAATCAATAAATGAAGAATTTCCAGATGAGCACCTTCTGCAAATTCAACACGTCCCTTGGTTTGCAGGCATGGCCAACTACAAGGCAGGAAGAATCATTCCACAAGAGTACACAAAACAACAAGTTAAGAAGCTGCTGCATGAGGCTAAGTTCTTCTTCTGGGATGAACCATTTTTGTTCAAAAGATGCCCAGATGGAATGATAAGAAGATGTGTGTCAGAAGGTGAGATGAAGAACATAATATGGCATTGTCACAACTCTAGTTATGGTGGTCATTTTGGGGCTGAAAGAACGGCTGCAAAGGTCCTTCAAAGTGGTTTCTACTGGCCTTCAATCTTCAAAGATGCTAGAGAGTTTGTGAGCCATTGCAATGAATGTCAAAGAACAGGGGGTTTGTCAAAGAAAAATGAGATGCCTCAGAAGTTCATTTTGGAAGTGGAACTCTTTGATCTGTGGGGAATAGACTTCATGGGACCTTTCCCTCCATCCTACACATTCAAATACGTTTTGGTAGCAGTGGAGTATGTCTCAAAATGGGTAGAAGCAATAGCCACCACCACATGTGATACCAACGTGGTCTTGCAATTCCTAAAGAAGAACATCTTCACTAGATTTGGAGTACCTAAAGGACTTATAAGTGATGGGGGAAGCCACTTCTGTAACAAGCAACTGAATTCCCTACTCCACAAATATGGTGTTACTCACAAAGTGGCTACACCGTATCACCCACAAACCAATGGGCAAGCTGAACTTGCCAACAGAGAACTAAAGAGGATTTTGGAGAAAACTGTGGGGACAACAAGAAAGGATTGGGTAAGAAAGCTGGATGATGCACTTTGGGCATACAGGACAGCCTTCAAGACACCCATAGGAAAATCTCCATTTCAGCTGGTGTATGGAAAGGCATGTCACCTCCCTGTGGAGCTTGAACATAAGGCTTTTTGGGCTACCAAACTTCTGAATTTAGATGCTCAAGCAGTAGGAGAAAAAAGGTTGCTACAACTCAATGAATTGGAGGAGTTCAGATTGGAGGCATATGAAAATGCCAGAATATACAAAGAAAGAGCAAAAAAGTGGCATGACAAGAGAATCTCCCAAAGAACATTTGAACCAGGTCAAAAGGTGTTGCTATTCAACTCAAGACTGAAGATTTTTCCTGGAAAACTAAGGTCTAGATGGACTGGTCCATACACCATCACCAAAGTATCCCCTCATGGCTATGTAGAATTACTTGATGAAGCCTCAAAACAAACCTTCACAGCTAATGGACATAGGGTGAAGCATTATTTTGGTGGCCCCTGGAGCAAGGAAGAAAGTGTGCAAATGCTAACATGAGCAAGGAAGTTGCATTGTCAAGCTAAGGACAATAAACAAGCGCTTCATGGGAGGCAACCCATGCACAGGAGTTCTCTTTTATTTTCATGCTTTAGTAGTCAATAATAAGAGATTTCATTTTATACAAAAAAAAAAAACCGAAAAAAAAAGAGAGCTTGAAATAGCATACAATGTAAGTAAGATACTAAGTTTGGTGTGGCCATCTTTGGAGTTAACTCCATAGAACACTTAGTCACAAACTAAGTTTGGTGTCTTTACATACATAAATAATGCTAGAAAAAGTAGAGTAGGGAATCAATTCATAAATTTTAATTTTTGCTTAGTCAACTTTACATAAGAATATCATCATAAGTGCTAGCTAGTAATGTCACTTTAAGAATCTCAAGATTTTGGAATTTTATTGCAGGAAAGAAAGAAAGAAGTGATGGGGAATCTTGGAAGGGGGTCACGGATACACAAGGAAGAGAAAGTCACATGAGTCTTAAACTTTGTGCATTGAAAAAAAAAGCAACTCAACATGCATTGGGCACAAGGAAGCATGCTCCCCATGCTATGACCGAACCACTAAAACCATGCATCCCACCACGGAAATCACTAAAACCATGCCCTCCACCACAAACATCATTTTAAATACTTCGACCATATTCATCAAACATCACTTTGTCCTCACTCATCCTTATATCTCTCCATCACCCCATTTCATCAGCCGAATTCACACTCAACTTCTAACTCATTCGTTCTTCACAAATGTTAGCTTTAGACCTAATCTTTACCCAACAAAACTCATGATGCACTACCTTTCTCAACATAACCAAAACACCCCCTTCCCTCTCAGCATCATTTTCTAGCTTGTCTAATCTACCTTGTCTTCATATATCTCTCTACACACCCTTCATAAATATTTTCTTTATGCTTGAGGACAAGCATTCAACTAAGTTTGGTGTGGGAGATTCAACCCTTGCAAGTGAATCTCAATGGCCTCATCATCAAAAGATAGGAGGGACAAGCAACCCATAGAAGATGTAGGACAAAACACCTTTGATCGAAGAAGATTCAAATCCAAACACAATGAGCGCATCTTTAGTTGGATGTCAAGCAAAGATGTTGTTCCGGAGTTACCTTTCAAGCTAAGGAAGGAGGAATACTCTGAGATACAAAAAAATAATCAGGAAGAGAGGATGGGAGCTTCTCTGTAACCAACCTCAAGAAGTGAGCATGCTTCTCATCCATGAGTTCTACACTAATGTGATAAGAGAATTTGATGATGAAGAACCATACATGAGTTATGTAAGAGGGGTGACTGTTGATTTTAGTCCGGACGCCATCAACAGGGTGCTAAAGGTCAAACCAAAACGGTTCAAACAAGCTAGCTATGAAGAAAGGGTTGAAAATGACCCAAGATATATGGATGTGTTAAGTGACTTATGCAGAGTAGGCACGGATTGGGTGTTGGATTCACATGGACAACCACTCAAACTTCGGAGAGGTGATCTTATACCTCAAGCAAAAGGATGGCATGACATAGTGAGGAGATCATTGATCTCCACTTCAAATAATTCCGAAGTGACAGTGAATAGAGCAATAATGATCCACTGCATAATGAAAGGAGGGGAAATCAATGTTGGAGAAATTATAGCCAAGAACATCATTGACATAGCTCAAAAGGTCAAACAGGACAGCTGGCTAGGATATCCTAGTACTATTTTGCGCTTATGTGAAGAAGCGAGAGTGCCTCTGGAAGAATTTAAAGAAACTGACGTGGTCTCTATTGGAAAACCTCTCACTAGGGAAAGGTTGGAATTTTTCACCACAACACAATTGGAGAGACAACCTTTAGCAAGAAGAAAGAAAAGGAAAGAAGCAAGACAGGAGGAGGAGCCCCAAGAAATGGAAGAACCCCATGCCTTAAACATGAATCAACTCCAAGCCACTTTGGAAGGAATCTCTGGGCAATATTCACAAATTCAAAGAAGCCAAGAGGAACAAGCTCGGCAACAAAGGGACCTTTGGCAATTGATGGATCAACAAAGAGGGGTTCAAGTACAATGGATGAGCCAACAAAATGAATACCAAACACACATGATGGAACTACAACAAGAACAATATGCCAAGATGCATGAAGCCATTAACAATTCAACTGCTGAATATGAAAGAGCCATGGAAAAAGTAATACAAGAACAAGCTCAACTAAGGAAAGAGCAAGCTCAGCAAAGGGAGCTTCTCCATAGGTTGGATGCTAGACATGATACATTTCACAAAGAGTTCAATGAAAGCAGAATGTTCAGGGAAGCCAGGCATAAGGACAGACTTGACTATGATATATGCACCCAAGAAAAGCTCAGTTACCTTTGTGGAGCACCCCCATTACTCAACCCACAAATCAAAAGTTTTAATGAAGCTCGCAAGATATTTGAAGAGCAGGAACTTGCAAGAGTGAGATTTAATGCTCAGAGGCTAAAGGAAACAATGATAAGCTCAGGAGTATGGCAAAGAGAAGAAGGGGATTCAACAACAAAACAACAAGGAGAACTGAGAAGGAAAAAGAAAGAAGATCCAAAGGGGGACTCAACAACAAAACAACAAGGAGAACTGAGAAAGAAAAAGAAAGAAGATCCAAAGGGCAAAGGAAAGCAAGGAGAATCAAGCGAGGAAAAAGGGACATGAAGACTAAAGGTGGTGAAGTTCCTTTGTTTTTCTTTATGTTTTATTAAATAAAGAAGATGTATGTCTGAAATATGGTATACCTTCTATGTCACTTTCTTGTATGCATTTTCTTGTATGTTTCCCATTCCATGCATCATCACTCACAGGTTTGGAATGGTTGCTTGTCTTAAGTACTTTTACTTGTCAATGGAATAAAAGATGTAGTTTGAGCAAGAACAGAGAGAATTCTAGCTTAAGAAGAATCATGTTGTCCCATAGAAAAGTGCTAGTATATATATACATTTATTGTGAAAGAATCAAGGCTCAAGAAATTCAAAAGAATGCTTGCTTATACAAGACTAGTTGGTTAAGGGTTACAAGACTTTAGAAGTAAAAGCACAAATGACCCTGACAACAAAGAAAATAAAGAACAAAGAATGAAAAGCTAGGCATCAATGACAAAATTTGGATATGTGTCTGTGGTGATTGGTGTTAAGAGACATACTTGGGCTAGTAAATCCGAGGGGTACTTCATCACCCGATAACTTGAGTTAACTAACTCGGGATTATCGATTGAAAACTCACAATCAAGAGTAGCTCTATGACAGAACATTTAGCAACCCAAAGAGGTGCTGGACACCACTATCCAAATAAAATTTCAATGTTATATGCCTGTGATTGAATGTGTTAAGGAGAGAGGCTTGAGTTAGTAAATCTTTAAGAGTGTCTCAACACTTAACAACTTGAACCAAGTGGTTTGGGATTGTTGATTGAAAGCTTATGCTAAAGAGCCGCCTTAAGACAAGATTTCGAGCTCAATTGAAATAAGAAGAAATATACAAAAAAAAAGAGAAGCAGAGAAAAGAATGGTTCAAGGATCATGTGCCACAGTATAGAAAAAGAAGTCTAGTGAAGTTAACCAATTTAGTATTGAAGCAAGCATTTTAATTGAAAAAGTTGAATAGCCATGTTCATTTACAATAAATCAATGACCACACAAATGAGGATGACATGTTCAATGAAAAAATTCCTCTCTGGTAAAACATTCAAGTCTTGCATCTTAGATTCTTGTGACAAAAATCTTTTATCTTTTGCTTGAGAACAAGCAACACTTTAAGTTTGGTGTTGTGATGCATTTGCATAGTTGCTATATTAGCGAGTTAGTTTGGTTGGTTTTAGCTTAGTTTCACTCATTTTCTCTAAATAAACAAGTATTTTTTATGAGTTTTGTCTTCATGCATGAGAATATCAAGGAACATGTTGATTGTAGCCAAATTCATGCAAATGATTTAAGGAATACATAAATGAATGATTATGAATGAATCTCATGAAATTGATTGCATGGAATGGCAATACTTTGAGACAATTTCTTGGGTTAATGATAGGTAATGAAGTAAGAAGGCAATGGAGCATAGCCCTGGAAGGTGAATTTGAAGTTTCAAAGCAAGTTGCCAACTTGAATGTACAATGGCGTGTTTGAGAGCAACGCCAACAATCCATGGCAAGCCAAGAGTGGGTTGGCACGTTGCCAACTCCCCAAACTAATAGCGTGTTCCATAGCAACGCCAGGGAGCAAAAACCTGGAAGGAAGCAGCCCCCTAGCACGTTGCCAACGCCACCAACAAGGGCGTGTTTGGTGACAACGCCAGCAGCAAGAAGGCTTGGGCAGAAAAGGGAGATGCACCACGTTGCCAACGCCAAAGTCTGAAGGCGTGTTTCTTGGCAACGTAGCAACCAAAGCTTGGTGCCATAGGAAAGCTCGAGCACGTTGTTGGGCTGGGAGAGCATGGGCGTGCTCCTTGGCAACGCATGCAGGGACAAGATTCTGGGCCAACCAAGAGCTCGAGAGCGTTGCTAACTTGGGAATGAACTGGCGTGTTCATCAATAACGCCAGGGACAAGATTTTGGGCCAACCTAGAGCTCGAGAGCGTTGCTAACTTGGGAATGAACTGGCGTGTTCATCAATAACACCAGGGATAAGATTCTGGGCCAACAAATAAGAGCACGTTGCCAACTTGGGGAAAGGGTGAGTGTTTGAAGGCAACGCCAAGCAACATTGGAGTGCACATGTGGGCGTTGCCAACTTGGGCCAGGAAGGAGCTTCGAGGACGTTGCCAACGCCACTTTCATTGGCGTGTTTCAAGGCAACGCCAAGAAGGAATGCTTGGTAGGCACCAAGCCTTGGATATCCACCCACGTTGCTAACGCCAGGAAACATAGGCGTGTTCAAGGACAATGCCAAGCAACAAGCATGGAGCCTTGAGGAAGACTCGAGCACGTTGCCAACGCCAGCTTCCAAAGGCGTGTTTGGGGGCAACGTAGCAAGCAAAGTTAGGCAAGGAAGCTTATCCAGAGGAAGAAGCATGCACGTTGCCAACGCCAGCTTCTAAAGGCGTGCTCCAAGGCAACGTGACAAGCTGTTTTGAGAAGCACTCGAGCACGTTGCCAACGCCAGTTTCTAAAGGCGTTTTCCAAGGCAACGTGACAAGCAATGTTGGAGGCTAGAAACTAGCTCTGGAGGGAGCACGAGCATGTTGCCAAAGTGCTAACAAGGGGGCGTGTTTGGTGACAACGCCAGCCTCATGTCTCAGCCTTGGGAGGTTGGGCACGTTGCCAACTTGGGAGGAAAGAGGCATTTTCAGCAACAACTTGGCAGCTTAACCTTACCTTCTTTGAGGAAGCATAACTTGAGCTAGAAAAATCCAATTGAGATGATTCCAAGTGCACTAGAAAGAAGACACTCTGAGCTTTCCAATGATGTATGATAGTCCATATTGAAGCAGAGGATTGACACTCAAATTATGGGCTACATTTAGCATGAAAGTAGAGAAAAGCAAGTTGTTAGCAACAACTTGGGCTAGCAACGCCCAAGTCTCAAAGCTCACTCCCAGGAAAACATAATGCACGTTGCCAACACGCATTAAGGCTAGCGTTATTGGCAACAACGCCAAGCCATTGGACCAGAAGCATCATGAATGAACTCCCCCTTTCATGTCTAGAACACTTCTTCCATGGAGCCAAGAATTCAACAAAGAGAAAGCCCACATTGCTAGCCCAATCGAAGATCTTTGAAGGAGTTTTAGGACTATTATAAATAGAGAAGGAGTTTGTACTTGAGGAGGACTTTTTGACACTTAGATTTTTAGACTTTTAGAACTTACTAGCACTTTTATTAGGAGTACTCTCTAGCACTTCCGGGAGGATACCCGGAGAGCTATTTTGGTTCTTCTGGGAACTTTTCTTCTTCATTTTTAAGTTTTAAGCATTTTCTTCTTCTTCTTCATCTTTCTTCACACTTAGTTTAATTTTCATTTATGACAATTGTTGTTGAAATTGGAGCTATGATTCACTAAACCCCACTTTCATTAGGGGGAAGAGCTCTGCTTGTTTGAATGCATTGATACATCATCTTCTCCTTCTCAAATCAAGTGGTTAATCCAAGAGGAAATTCTTGTTCTTCAAAGATTCAACCACCATCGAGAGAGGGGTTAATCTATATAAATTATGTGGTAAATTTGAGAAATGAACCACATAGTTCAGTTTAGAGTTCATCCTTTCATAATCTCCTTAATCAATACACTTGGGTTGGTATGTGAGATATAACCTCCCTAAGTTGAGATTATGGACATTGTGTGGCTTGGATTAGAAATTGAGCTTCATCTCTTCTCATGAACAATTAGATCACGAGAGTGGCAATTGGTTATGTTGAGAGAAATTGAATCACCAAGAGATTGGGATTCAATTACCCACTTGCCATGGATCTATACTCATGATTGAGAAGGAATTGATCAATATCAATTCATGCGAATTTGCATCTCTGATCCCTAATGATCCTCTCCTTCATCAATTCTTATTTCTTTTGCTCTTAGTTGTTCGAACACCCGTTACCCCATTTCCCTTCTACATTCTTGCAATTTATTTTTCTTGTCATCTACATTCTGCCTCTTTATTTCTTACTCTTGCTCTTATGACTCTTTAAATTTCTGCAACCTTTAATTCCTTGCCATTTATCTCTGATGACATTTAAGTTTCTTGCATTTTAAGTTTCAGTTATTTACTTTCATTTTATTTCTATATTCCCATTCTTAAATTCCTTGCCATTTAAATTCCTGCAATTATGTTCAAAAGTCACATTGGTCATAAAATCAAAATCATATTTGCTTGACTAAATCCATCATTAAACTAAAGTTGCTTAATCTACCAATCTCCGTGGGATCGACCTCACTCTTAGTGAGTTTTATTACTTGATACGACCCGGTATACTTGCCGGTTGTACGTGAAATCAAATTTTTACGTATCACTTAGTTTTGGACAAATGATTTGTTACTGAGCCATTTCTTTAAAGCTTTGGAAATGAGTTAAAACGGTTAATATTGAGTTGATTTTGAAATGGTTTTCCTGAGATATGCCACTGAGGCGAATGTTGGATTTAGCTTGCTTTGAATTAATTTCTGGTTTTGAGCTGTTGAAAAGGAATGAGAAACGGATTAGTTGGGACCCGAACCGGGTGGCAAAGTCCAAGTTTTAGGGGAGATGCTGCCGAAATTTCTATAAAATCCGAGGCTTTATTTGAAATGTTATTTGGGAAACTTTGAGTTTAATGCCTTTCCTATTTAACTGGAGGATTGTGAATTTAGTGCTTCTTTTATTATCTTTACTTAGATCAATTATGAAAAGCGATGAAGCTATGCTTTGAAAGAATTACTGAAAAGAGAATCATGATTTCTCCTTATTTTCCAAGAAGAATAGTATGTCTTTGGGTACAAGTTATTCGAAAGAGAATTTTGCCTTGAGGCTGTTTTAAAAGGTAAAACGGGTTTATGTTTTTCTTTATTAAACATAAAGAGTGTCCATTGGAAGAGTTTTCGTGATTTTAAAAGGAATTGGATTTCGATTGATGAACCTCATTATTTTGACGTTTTGAATAAGATTCAAAGTACCCTTTGAACTTTAGTTTAACACAACAAAAATGATTCTCTTAGCAGTTTGGAATGCTTCAGATTCAATTATGAAATTGAAGCCGGTTTTGTTTAAGTAAAGAAAATGGCTTTGAAAAGAGTAATTGATTACATGACTCGGATTGGCTTAGATCCTATTTTACTACTCAAATCAGGAAGCCAAGGTTTTTAATGAATTTAAAATGAATTTGGCGAAATGAGTTATGTTATTTTCCCCTAAAGACTTGGGACTCTGCCGAAAAACTTTTGTTATAAAATCCCATTGTTGTATGGGTGATTTTGAATACTTTGAAATAAATCCTTAACTTGCCATGGTTTTGGAATTTTTGGAAAGGGAATACCGAGAGTGGCTTTGTTTTAAAAAGGGAACTCACTTGAGTAAATTTGGCTTATGAGCCTGAGATGATTCGAGAAACGAGATTTCTAAAGCCAAGGCTGAAAGGAGTTGAAACTCGATTTCAAAGTAAAACGATTTGAGAAAAAGTGATTTATGGCTTAAATGCCAATTTTATGAATTGATGATGTTGAATGTGGAAGTGCTATTTTATTGTGAGCCAGAATGGTTGTGTATGATTATAAATATTGGTTGGTTCTGGATTGAACCGTGAGCCGGAATGGCTGTGTATGATATGAATATTGGCTGGTTCTGGACTGAACCGTGAGCCGGATGGCTGAGATGGATGTTGATCCATGGATGAGATTGAATGCATGTATATGATGAATCATTGATAAATGTGAATGTTGCACTTCCACTATCCGAGACAAGAGTTTCCCTGGAAGGAAGCAATGGCTAGACACCACGTGCTCCAGGTGGAGACTCGAAGCTCTTTTGACCCTATGTCGTCAGGGTGGCCGGGCACTGTGAAATTCCCGGATGAGCTCACCCCCATGAATATTCACCAGTGAGGGTGATGGATATGGATCATGATTATGATCAAGTTTATATTGAGTATAACTCGAGTTGGGGAGACACGACAGAGGGACAGTCCAATGGTTAGCTACCAGGACTTGTCGGGTTGGCTCTATAACCGACAGATGATATCATCAGCCACTAGGGACAGGCATGCATCATGTGCATCTATGTGACATTGCTTGGGTGTGCATATTATACTTGGTTTGCCTATGTGATTAATTGCTAATTGTTCTACTTGCAGTAACTGTTTGTTTGTGCTTGCATCTTTCTATTTGTGCTTGCTACTGAGACTCTGTTGAACTGTGGTGATTGGTTGATGGTTGGATTGTTTGGGCCTAGGGTCGTGGTTGAAATGAGATGGACCGATGGTTGATTTCGGTTTTGTGTGTTCCTGGTTTGGAAAAGTATGAAATGGTTATTTTGTTTCAGTATAGATAAACCGTTTTGAAAGGCTTTTGAGTTTTTGAGAATTAAATGGTTCCTCTTTCGGAAAAGGATTTCAGATTTCTCTTTTATTGCAAACCGTTGTTTTTGAAAAGAGGCATAAGATGGTTATTAATCACTGGTACGGTTTATCTTCACGTATCCTATTACAGTAATTCCTAAAAACCCTCTACTGAGAACCCTTTCGAGGATGATGTTCTCACCCCCTACATTTTTCCCCTTTTAGGATATGGGTGCAGAAGTCACGAAGAGTTTATTTATTTAGTTATTGTTGTGATGCTCTGTATGGCCTTAGTTATTATTTATTGTACCCTCGCCTTTATCTTGATATATTCTGTAAGAGGGATAGGAATTGTATTGATTAATGTTTGTAATATTATTTATATATATGTATGTATATATATATGGATGTATCTTTTAAGAGTTTTTGTAAGTTATATGGTATCTATGGACGTACATTGTCGAACGAAAGTATTTTGGGAGTGGTATTGCGTTTTTAAATTTTTTTAAACAGGCTCATATTATAGTATTAAATAGTATAAGTGTTGTCGTAATGTCCGAACTATCAGAGTTGCGCAGCCGGAAGCGTGAGCTTTGGTAGTTAAGGTGTTACATCTATTTTATGGATTGATACTGTTACTTTTCTATTTTAATTCATGTATTGATTTCAATTTCAAGAATTATTTTCGTTCTTTATCTTATGAATTTGGGTGGAACGGAAGTATGACCCTTGTTCTAATTGAGTTCTTGTATAACTTGAAAAAGCTATTTACTTGAACAACAGCTTGAAAACAATTTCTTCTAAATTTCTAATTATCTGAACTTAATGGGATACGTGACATATAATCCTCTTATATTTGGGAAATTAAGGTTTTATGGCATATAAATTAGAATTGAACTTCACCGTCTAATTGGAATTCAGTGACCAAGGAATTGGCGGTTGATGAAGGTTAGAGGAGACTAAAAAGGTTTAAGGAATTAGGGTTTAGTCACATATAGTTTGACATGAATTGCATCTTTCATGATTAAAATAGTTAGTAAGAAAAGTCAGTCTGGAAGATAGATATCCCAGAAGCCTTAACAATTTTTTCCCATATTATTCACACCAATTTACTGATTACTTTCTGATATTTTGAATTTACTGTTAATGCTTTTGAACTCTCAACACTCTTTTTTGTTTGTCTAACTAAGTAAATTATTTAACCATTGTTGTTTAATCCATTAATCCTCGTGGAATCGACCCTCATTCACTTGAGGTACTACTTGGTATGACCCAGTGCACTTGCCGTTTAGTTTATGGGTTATAAGTTTTGCACCAAGTTTTTGGCGCTGTTGCCGAGGATTGACTATGATTGACAACTACTGGTCATTTGATTTCTTAGATTAGGCATTTTGCTTTAATTTCATTTAACTTATTTCTTTAAATTTTCAAAAAAAATTTTTGATTTAGTTTATTTAAATTTTTTTCTCTTAATTTCTGAAATTAAGTTTGGTGTCCCCTTAGTTGTTTTATTCTTCCTAGCTATGTTACTTATTGAGTTTAAATTTTATACTCCTTTTTGCTTATTAGTTATTTTATTTTCTTATTATTCATATTATTTTCTTTATTTTATTTTTCTTTTATTTTTGTTTTCTTTTATATTTTATTTTATTTTCCTTTATGTTCTTTCTTCATTACTTGCCTGTTTACCACATGGTGCGTTTAATTTTGTTTGGTGCTTTGTGCTAAGGAAAAATAATGGAGAGAGATCACATGGATTACTACTCACATCCAAGGAGTGATTCTTATTATTATGGATAGAGGAACTACCCAAATTTTAGTTGGCAAAGTCAAAACCAAAGAAACTTCAATGCTCCATGTTCCAATTATCAAGAACCACCATCTCCATATTCATACCAAGAACCACCACCTCTCTATCCATATCAAGAACCATCATCTTTCTACTCATATCAAGAGCCACCATCTCCCTACTCATACCAAGAACCATCCTCCTCTTTTTATTCATATCAAGAACCATCATCTCTTTATTCATATCAAGAACCATCAGCTCTTGAGCTTCTCATGAAAGAATGTATACATGATATAAGGATGGGTGTCAAAAATATAGAGAAATATGTGGAGTTCATTATGAAGCCCCAGGAAGAGGAACAAGCAAATTCCTTCCCAAGAGATACAATGCAAGATCCTATGGAAGAAAGTGAGAAAATCAATCAAAGGAGTTCATACTCCAATGAATTAGAGAACTTTCCACCCTCACACATGGAAGAAGAGGAAGATGCACAAAGAAAGAAGGAAGATGCACAAACAAAAGAGGTTGTAAAGGATGAAAACAATTATGGAAATCTACACTCCAATGATGCAGAGAGTGGCATAGAGGGTGAGTTTATTAAACCACTAATTCAAGAAGTTCTTGATGAAAGGTACACTCCAACCATCACACAACACCCAAATTTTGAAATCAAAGAAGTGAAAACAACCAAGGAAAGCACTAAAAAGGGGATTGTAACCAAGAAACAGAAGAAAATATCTGTTCCGAGGGTTACCTGAAACGTGGAGCTCGGTCGTCTGGCAAGACCCGAGGTGGGGGTTCCGTGACCCGAGCTTGGTGCGCTGAGCGGCGGGTGGTTGTACCTGCAATGACACTCCGATGCTTAAGTTAGCATGGGTCCAAGCAGATATGTGTAGAATGTAGAATGTGTCTCATACCTGGGTGCTCCAGTGTATTTATAGTAGTTGGCCGTGATCTTCCCTGGATAAGATATTCTTATCTTATCTTATCTTTTGGGAGTTTTATCTCTATCTTTGTGGAACCGCCTCTTCTAGGCCTTTTCGGCCTTTAGATTTTGGGCTGTGTTCCTTCTGATGGGCCTTCCTTGCATTATCGTCCGAGGTCCGACCTTTAGGCGTGGGCCTTAAGATGAGGTCGGACCTTTTATGATTTTGCCGAGCTGGAGGAGCTCGGTCAGGGTATGAACAGTGCCCCTGCCCGAGTTCGTCCTTTTTTGGGAGGTCGAGCTCGGGCATAGTAGTCTTTTCAAAATTCAAATTGACCGTTCCTGCATTTATTGCATTTTACCGTTTCTCCTCGATTTTCGTTCGGGCTCTGTGACGGTATTATTTATTTGCTCCCTTCCTTTCGTTTATTCTGTTCCGCCATTTCCTTTTTCGAGCATCGCTTTTCTCTTTGCTTTTCTTCTCCGAATTTTTCCGCGTGCTTTTCCGGGGTTTCCTCTGCGCCGCCGTTCCGTTCTCCTTGTCTTTGGAGCTCGTCGTCCTCGCTTCCTTCTTCCAGGTTTGTTCCCATCTCTTTTCTTGTGCACATATGCTTCTGTTTCTTTTGTGTGGCTCTCTGTTTGTTTCTTTTTCTCTTATGCCTGGGTTGCCCCGAAAAGAGGCGCCGCCATCACTTTGTTTGTTTGTATGGGGGGGCTCTTTTCTCTGGTATTTCGTTTCGGGTTGCTGCATTTTCTTTCTAAAAGATCTTTGTTTCTTGCTTTGCTGAATGGGTTTTCGCCGTCTGCTTTATGATTTTTGCTTGCTGTTTGTATTTTTCTTTGTAGGCAAGATTTTTATGTCTCGAAAGGTTCTTCAAGCGATGTCGACCAAGATTCCGAGTGGTCTTGGTTGGGTAGATCCTGTTCCTCTAAAAGTCCCTTCTGTGGTAGATTCTGAGTATTTAGCTAGGTTTCGTAGGCAATGTAGCATATGTGAAGATAGAGAGTCTGAGAGGGATTATGAATTAGTAGCCCCGGATTCCGAGGAGAGAGTTTGCTTCCCGCCTTTAGATAGTTCCGAGAAGCTCTTCTTTTACGCTTATGATTGTTTTTTCTCTAAGCTGAGTGTCCGACTTCCTTTTACCGACCTGGAGTCCGAGGTGTTGTGGTCTTGTAACCTTGCCCCTACGCAGCTCCATCCAAATTCTTGGGCATTTTTAAAGCTGTTTCAACTTTTGTGTCAGTTTCTGGGTGTCTCTCCCTCTATTTCCCTTTTTTCCTATTTGTTTGTGTTGACGAAGCCGGGTTCGGGTGGAGGGAAGGTATCTTGGGTCTCCTTTAGGGCTAGCCAGGGGAGGAAGTTTTGTACCCTGTATGATGAGTCTTTTCACGATTTTAAGAATTTTTATTTCAAGGTCCGGGCTGCTGGAGACGTCCGACCTTTCTTTCTAGATGAGAGTGGGGAGCCTTCTTTTCCTCTTTGTTGGCAGGAGAATATAGTGTCTGCTAAGTATACCTTTGAGAGTCTAGATGAGGTGGAGCAGGCTTTTGTGGGTGTGGTGAGCAGTTTATGGGGTCGGGCACCTCACTTGGACACGAAGAAAATGTTGGGAGATCCAAGCCTTCTCCGTTCCGAGTTAGGTAGTTCCCGACCTCTTCCGAGATTCATCTTTTTAGTTTTTTGGTTTTGCTTGTTTTTGGTGGAATTTCTGTTGTGGTAATCCTTTTCTTTTTTATTTCTTGCAGAGATGTCTTCTCAGGCGGATTCTATGAAGTTCCTTCGCCGGACGAAGAAGTCTGTGGCTGCTCGGAATATCGAGGCCGGAGAGGCTTCCGCCCGATCTTCTCCGCAGAAGACTACTGTGGGTGTTCAGACTCGGTCGAAGACTATTCCGACTCCCCAATTCCGAGCTATAAGTCAGGATCCTCCGACCTCTGGGCCTGCTACCTCTTCTCCTCCTCCGTTCTCGGGTCCTCCTCCCAAGAAGCAGAGGACCTCTCAAGAGCCTGCCGGTTTCAATGATAAGGATTTTGATGCTCTTGGTTGGGTTGAGCAGCATATTCTCCCCCAGACCTTTATTTCTACTGATGATGTGTCTATGGAGCATCATTTTCAGTATATCGCGCGGAGCTGTGTTCGGATGGCTAGTCTTCATGCCGCTATTGCCCGGGAGTTCAAGAAATCCCCTATTGGTGCGACCAGCTCCCGACTTGAGAAGGCTCAGTCTGAGTTTGAGAGGATTAGTCAACTGAAGGCTGCCAGGATTACTGAGCTGGAGGCGTCTTTGGAGAAAGAGAAAGCTAAAGCTACCGCGGCTGTGGCGTCAGCGAAGACATCTGAGGAGATGGCGAAGGCGGCTACAGAGAATTATACTAAGCTGTATGCCGAGCTTGTGGAGACAAAGGAGAAGTTGCAATCTGCTCGGGATGATTTTTACGAGCTGGAAGGTCATGTGGCCAAGGGTATGGATGCTATGTTTGTGAATTTGAGGGATCAGGTCCGGGTTCTTGCTCCCGACCTGGATCTGAGCTTATTCAGTACGGATAACGTTGTTGTGGAGGGAAAGATTGTTCCTGCTCCTACCGAGGATGAGGTTCCGATGTCCGATCCCAGTGTTCCAGTTGAGAATCCGACTTCACCTTTGGTCGGGAATGGATCTGGCGTGGAGGTTTCAAACCGGGATGACGTTGCCGTCGATGCAGTCCCGATATCTATGTTTCCTCCGCAGCCTGCTGTTGATGTGGAGTCCGAAAAGGGCCTTGATCCTCTGTAATCTTATATTTTTGGTGTTTTGCCCGACCTGTGGGCTCTTTTGTTTTTGGATGGTTTCTGTGAACGCTTTGGACACCTTTTTGCTTATTAGCTACTTGTAGTAACTTTTTAGCTTATTTATGCGGTGTTTTTGTTCGCGTTTTGGCTTTTTGTTTCACTTTTATGCTTTTTAGTTGTTTTTTGATAACAACTTTTTAGCTAGCGCTTGGAACTTTTGCCTTTGGTTTCGTTCTTTCGCTTTGTACTTTTTAGTTGTTTTTGTAAAGCAACTTTTTAGTAAGCGTTTTCGAAACTTCCTTCGATTTCGTTCTTTCGCTTGTACTTTTTAGTTGTTTTTGGATAACAACTTTTTAGCTAGCGCTTGGAACTTTTGCCTTTGGTTTCGTTCTTTCGCTTTGTACTTTTTAGTTGTTTTTTGTAAAGCAACTTTTTAGTAAGCGTTTTCGAAACTTCCTTCGATTTCGTTCTTTCGCTTGTACTTTTTAGTTGTTTTTTGTAAAGCAACTTTTTAGTAAGCGTTTTCGAAACTTCCTTCGATTTCGTTCTTTCGCTTGTACTTTTTAGTTGTTTTTTGTAAAGCAACTTTTTAGTAAGCGTTTTCGAAACTTCCTTCGATTTCGTTCTTTCGCTTGTACTTTTTAGTTGTTTTTGTAAAGCAACTTTTTAGTAAGCGTTTTCGAAATCCTTGTTTTCGCCGTTTTAAGGCTTCTTCCTTTTGATCCGGGCTTTTTCCTCGGACCTCGGACGTTTCGAGTACCTCCTTTGTTGGGTCCGACCTTGTTGTCGGTCGGCCCTTTAAGTTATTTTTGTAATCTCTTTTTATTTGGCTTTTTGAGCCTTTTCAGAGTTACTTTATAACTTCTCACATTAATTTGAACCTCGTCGCTTTATCTTTGCCGACCTTGTGTGGTCTCTTGGCAAATGATTTTTTGCGTTTTGCCGAGCATAAATTAATGCGCCTTGGCGGGGTACTTTCTAGGATTTTGTTTCCTCATGAGGAAGAAGAAAAGAAAATAGAGAAATTTGATTAGTATTAAAAAAAAAGAAAGAATATTTACAGAGTGTTTACCCTTGACTAGTTCGGGTGTCTTACTTTAACCGGGTGTCTCATTAAAAAACCCTTGTAGGGAAAAAGAGTACACCTTGGGTTAAATTTTTCTAGCTGTAGTACCGTCTTAGGTTACAGGCGTGCCAGGCCCTGGGCAGCTCATTGCCCTCTAGGTCGGATACTTTGTAATAGCCTGTCCCTAAGACTTCTGTTACCTTGTAGGGTCCTTTCCAATTTGCAGCTAGCTTTCCTTCCCCCGACTTTTGTGTTCCGATGTCATTTCGGATTAGAATCAGGTCATGAATGGAGAAGCTTCGCTTTATTACTTTCTGATTGTATCTGAGGGCCGTTCGCCGTTTTAAGGCTTCTTCTCGAATCCGAGCTCCTTCTCGGACCTCGGGGAGGAGGTCGAGTTCTTCCCTTTGTGCCTGCGGGTTATCTTTTTCGTTGTAGAATATGGTTCTAGGTGACCCTTCCTCTATTTCAATAGGAATCATTGCCTCCATTCCATAAGCTAGTCGGAATGGCGATTCTCCCGTTGTAGAGTGTGGGGTTGTCCGATATGCCCATAGCACCTGGGGGAGCTCTTCGGCCCATGCCCCTTTGGCCTCTTGGAGTCTTCGTTTTAACCCGGCCAAGATGACTTTATTTGCAGCTTCTGCTTGCCCATTGGCTTGTGGGTGCTCGACTGATGTGAATTGCTGTTTGATTTTTAGTTCGGCCACCAATTTCTGAAAACTCGTGTCCGTGAATTGTGTTCCATTGTCTGTTGTGATGGAGTAGGGGACTCCGAACCTTGTGACAATGTTTTTGTATAGGAATTTGCGGCTTTTCTGAGCCGTAATGGTGGCTAAGGGTTCAGCTTCGATCCACTTTGTGAAGTAGTCGACCCCTACTATGAGGTATTTGACTTGCCCCGGTCCTTGTGGGAACGGGCCGAGTAGGTCGAGTCCCCATTTTGCGAAGGGCCATGGTGCAGTGATGCTGATAAGGTCTTCGGGTGGTGCCCTGTGAAAATTGGCGTGTTTTTGGCAGGGGGCATATTTTCACAAACTCTGTTGCGTCTCTTTGCAAGGTCGGCCAGTAGAACCCGGCTCTGACTACTTTTTTGGATAGTGCCCGAGCTCCGAGATGGTTCCCACACATGCCTTCGTGGACTTCTTTGAGGACGCCTTTTGTTTCTGAGGTTGGGACGCACCTAAGGAGGGGGTTTGAGAATCCTCTTCTGTATAATACGTCGTGAATTAGTGTATAATTTTGGGCGTCCTTTGTGAGTCTTTTAGCTTCCTTTCTTTCGGCGGGGAGAGTTCCCGACTTCAGGTAGTTGAGTATGGGGGTCATCCATCCTTGCTGTTGGTTGGATATATTTAGCGTTTCTTCCTCTCTTAGCACGAAGGGAGATTGTAAGGTTTCTTGGAGGAGACTTCTGTTGTTGCCTCCGGGCTTGGTGCTAGCGAGCTTTGAGAGGGCGTCTGCCCGGGCATTTTGTTCCCGAGGTATGTGCTGTATTTGTATTTCTGGAAAGTGGCGTAATTGTGCCTGTGTTTGGTCCAGGTATTTTTTCATAGTTGGGTCTTTGGCCTGGTAACTTCCATTTACTTGTGATGTGATGACCTGGGAGTCGCTGAAGATCGTGATTCTCTGGGCTCCGACCTCTTCGGCTAGCTTTAGACCTGCTAGTAGGGCCTCGTATTCGGCTTGGTTGTTCGAAGCCTGGAACTCGAATTTTAGGGATAGTTCTATCCGCGTTCCTTGGTCGCTTTCGAGTATAACACCGGCTCCGCTTCCTGTTTTGTTTGAGGACCCATCGACATACAGGTTCCACGAGAGTGGGGTTCCAGGGGTCTCAGTGTATTCTGCGATGAAGTCGGCTAGATACTGAGATTTTATGGCAGTCCGGGCTTCATAGTGGAGGTCGAACTCGGACAGTTCCACCGCCCATTGTAGGATTCGTCCTGCCAGGTCTGTTTTTTGTAGGATGTGTCTCATGGGTTGGTTTGTCCGGACTTTGATGGTGTGGGCTTGAAAGTAGGGACGGAGCCTCCGAGCTGTGAACACTAGGGCGTAGGCGAATTTTTCTATTTTCTGATAGTTTAATTCGGCCCCTTGTAGTGCCTTGCTTACAAAGTATATGGGGTGTTGTCCTTGGTCATTTCTCGTATTAATGCTGAAGCGATTGCTCGATGTCCGACCGAGAGGTATAGTACGAGCTCTTCCCCTTTTAAAGGTCGGGTTAGGACTGGTGGCTGCCCGAGGAATTCCTTGAATTCTTGAAAGGCTTTTTCGCACTCCGGGGTCCACGAGAAGGGTTTCCCTTTCTTTAGGAGTGAGTAGAGAGGTAGTGATTTTATTGCTGATCCTGCCAAGAATCTTGATAGGGCGGCCAGCCTTCCATTCAGTTGTTGTACTTCTTTGACACACGTCGGGCTCTTCATATTGAGTATTGTTTGGCATTTGTCCGGGTTTGCTTCGATGCCCCTTTGAGTCAGCATGAAGCCTAAGAACTTTCCGGCTTCTGCGGCGAAGGTGCACTTCGTCGGGTTAAGTCTCATGTTGTGTTTTCTGAGGGTACCGAAGACACTGGTGAGGTCGGTCAGCAAGTTTCTGTCTTCTTGTGTCTTTACCAGCATGTCGTCGACGTACACCTCCAGTTGTAGTCCGATGTGCTTTGAGAACACTTTGTTCATTAGCCTCTGGTAGGTTGCCCCTGCGTTCTTCAGCCCGAAGGGCATTACTACGTAGCAGTAGTTTTCCCTTGGGGTTATGAACGAGGTCTTTTCTTGGTCAGGTCCATACATCGGGATTTGGTTGTATCCCGAGTAAGCGTCCATGAAGGAGAGATATCTATAGCCTGAGGCTGCGTCTACTAAGGCGTCGATGTTTGGTAGCGGATATGGATCTTTGGGGCAGGCTTTGTTGAGATCCGTGTAGTCGACGCACATCCTCCATTTTCCATTGGGCTTTTTTACCAGGACCACGTTTGCGAGCCATAAGGGGTATTTTACTTCCCTAATGAACCCTGCATCTAGTAGTGCTTGTACTTGTTCTTCTATTGCTTGCATGCGTTCGGGCCCGAGCTTCCTGCGTCTTTGTTGGACAGGTCGGGATCCCGGGTACACTGATAGCTTATGGCACATCAGATCGGGGCTTATGCCTGGCATGTCGGAGGCTTTCCAGGCGAAGAGGTCGGAATTCTCCCTTAAGAGGTTTATGAGTTCCTCTTTTAGGCCTGCCTCGAGATTTGCCCCTATGTTTGTTGTTTTTTCAGGTGTGCTCCCAATCTGGACTTTTTCGGTTTCTCCCTCTGGTTGTGGCCGAAGATCTTCTCGGGCTTGAACTCGTCCGAGTTCTATCGTGTTGATCTCTTTCCCTTTTAGGCTTAGGCTTTCGTTGTAGCATCGCCGTGCTAGTTTTTGGTCGCCCTTTAGGGTAGCGATTCCTTTTGTGGTAGGGAACTTCATACAGAGGTGTGGGGTCGAGACTATAGCTGCCAGTCTGTTTAAGGTTGGTTGCCCAATGAGGGCATTGTATGCTGAAGTGACGTCGACTACAATGTAGTCGATGCTTAATGTTTTAGATTGCTCGCCTCTTCCAAAGGTAGTGTGTAGCGAGATGTATCCTAAGGGATGGATCGGGGTGTCCCCTAGCCCAAATAGGTCGGTGGGATAGGCTTTTAGCTCTTTTTCTTCAAGTCCGAGCTTGTCGAAGGCCGCTTTGAACAGGATATCTGCTGAGCTTCCCTGGTCAATCAGGGTTCGATGTAAGTTGGCGTTTGCTAGAATAACGGTGATCACCATTGGATCGTCGTGCCCGGGTATTATCCCTTGAGCATCTTCTCGGGTAAATGAGATAGAGGGTAACTCGGGCAGGGGACTGTCTTCTCGGACATGATAGACTTCTTTGAGGTGTCTTTTTCGCGAGGATCTGGATGTTCCTCCGCCTGCAAAACCCCCGTTTATCATGTGTACGTGCCTTTCAGGGGTTCGCGGGGTTTGTTCGGTCCGATCTTCGTTATCTCCCCTCCTTCTCTTCTTGGTCTCTTCTCCTCTCTCTGCTATGTACCTGTCGAGTTTTCCTTCTCTGGCTAGCTTTTCTATAACATTCTTTAGGTCGTGGCAGTCGTTGGTAGAATGACCGTAGAGTTTGTGATATTCACAGTATTCGGACCGATCTCTCCCCGCTCTCTTGTGTTTTAGAGGTCGGGGTGGTGGGATCTTTTCGGTGTGGCATACTTCTCTGTAGATGTCTACCAGGGAGACTCGGAGGGGGGTGTAGTTGTGGTACTTCCGTGGCTTGTCCGAGTTGGGTTCTTCTTTCTTCTTCTGTTCCCGATCTCGATCTCGGAGTGGGTAGGTTGATTCCTTCCTAGAAGAGTCTCTTAGCTGGGAGGTTTCCTCCATATTGATATATTTTTCTGCCCGCTCCTGCACCTCGTATAGGGAGGTCGGGTATCGTTTGGATAGGGATTGGCTAAACGGTCCTTCCTTTAGGCCGTTTGCCAGTCCCATGATAGCTGCTTCAGTGGGCAAGTGTTGTATGTCCAGGCAGGCTTTGTTGAATTGCTCCATGTATTCTCGGAGAGTTTCTTGGTTACCTTGTTTGACCCCGAGTAGACTGGGGGCATGTTTTGTCTTGTCCTTTTGAATAGAGAACCTCGTTAGGAATTTTTTGGTTAGGTCTTCGAAGCTGGTGATTGATTTTGGTGGCAGGTTGTCGAACCACTTCATGGCTGACTTGGTGAGAGTGGTGGGGAAGGCTTTGCATCGAATCGCGTCGGAGGCGTCGACCAGGTACATTCTGCTTCTGAAGTTGCTGAGGTGGTGACTTGGATCGGTGGTGCCGTCGTAGAGATCCATATCGGGTGGTTTGAAGTTTCGCGGTACCTTCTCCTCCATGATCTCTTGCGTGAAGGGATCATGGTTGCCTTCGGGGGTGGTGCCGCGTTCCGTCCGGTCTTTCAGGTTGGCTTCTATTTTCCGTAGTTTTTCTTCTAATTCTCTGCGCTTGCGAGCCTCCCTTCTCAGATCTTGTTCAGTTTCTTTCTGCTTCTTTATGTCCTCTTCGAGTTGTTTCAGTCGGTTCTGTTGTGCCCGGACTGCTTCTAGAATTTCCGAGCTCTTTTCTTTTTCGGGATTTTGTGGATCTTTGTTTGGGAGTGATGTCTTTGGGCGATTCTGTTTGTTTCCTCCTGGAGTGCGCGGTGATAGAGGGCTGTCCGGTCGTTCTCCAGTGTCAACTTCCTCCTCTTGTTCTGATGTAGCGTGGTCATTGTTGGGAGGGTCGTCCGCCATGGTAAAGGGATGACTTCCAGGTCCCCGGCAACGGCGCCAATGTTCCGAGTGTTACCTGAAACGTGGAGCTCGGTCGTCTGGCAAGACCCGAGGTGGGGGTTCCGTGACCCGAGCTTGGTGCGCTGAGCGGCGGGTGGTTGTACCTGCAATGACACTCCGATGCTTAAGTTAGCATGGGTCCAAGCAGATATGTGTAGAATGTAGAATGTGTCTCATACCTGGGTGCTCCAGTGTATTTATAGTAGTTGGCCGTGATCTTCCCCGGATAAGATATTCTTATCTTATCTTATCTTTTGGGAGTTTTATCTCTATCTTTGTAGAACCGCCTCTTCTAGGCCTTTTCGGCCTTTAGATTTTGGACTGTGTTCTTTCTGATGGGCCTTCCTTGCATTATCGTCCGAGGTCCGACCTTTAGGCGTGGGCCTTAAGATGAGGTCGGACCTTTTATGATTTTGCCGAGCTGGAGGAGCTCGGTCAGGGTATGAACAATATCTATGAAAAAAAGAAAGTCAGAAAAAAACAATCCAACCTCTACTCCAACAAGCAAGGTGAATCAAGCTAATCACAATCAAAGAAAGCTTGTTAAGAGGAATTTATCTCAGGGGGAACTAATTTTCTCCTCTTCTCCCTTGGAGTCATTTCTTTTAACCAACTAGAAGAAGAGGAAGAAAAAGCAACAATCAATCGTCAAGCTAGTGATGTTAAAGAAGCGCTTATCGGGAGGCAACCCAACTACTAGTATCCTTGGTTTTGCATTTACTTTGGTTTTAATTTTATAGTTATTTTGATTTTAGCATTATAGTTATTTTAGTTCTGGTTTTAAATTCCTTTATCTCAATTTTTTTTAGAATTGTTCATGTTTTACATGTGTTTTGGTCATGCAGAGTGATTAGAACAGGAACAGGAGCAACTAAAAGGAATTTTTGACACCCTGGAGTTTTTCTTTACTTGGAGACAAGCAAACTTTTAAGTTTGGTATTATAGAGTGTGCTCTCTGTTTAGCTTATTGTCAGTGGCACCATGGGGAGATGAATGTTCTTCATGGAGGAGCACAGCTAGAGGAAAAAGATGGCTACCAATATACTGAGGTGGTTGAGTTCCTTTCATTCTATTTCCCCTTCTGTTCTTATTTTATTGTCTTGTGTTTTCTGTTGCTTTTATTGCCTGCATGATCTTTAGGACTTTCAGTTCTTAGATTTAGTTTCATTCTGTTATTTGCTTTTAGTTAAAAAAAATTGATCTCATGTACTGCTCACTGAGCTTGAATCTAAAAAGAAAAGAAAAGAAAAGAAATGATGTATTGCATGAGAAATTGAGTTTATATTTAAAAGTAGTCTTATTTACCTAAATGTGGTGGTGTTATCTATGATTGTGAATGCATGATATGAACAATGCATATTTAAATTTGAATCAAAGGATGTTGATGTATGAGGAACAAGAATTTAGAGAACTATTATGAATTCTCTGAAATAAACAAAAGCTTAATCTTTGAAGCAAAATAAACAGCAAAAGAAAAATAAAGAAAAGCAAGGTCCAAGGCTCTGAGCATCAATGACTAGGAAGGTCAATTATGATTAAAAGCTCAAAGAGTTGTTTTCCTAGTCATATGCTTATGGTGTAAATGTGTCAAGTAATCCTTGAGACAGAACACTAAAAGTCGAGATCAAGTGCATTTAACAGAGTATGCCAAAGGCTTTCAGCACCACTATCTGGGAGTAACTGAAAGAAAAATCAGAACCAAAAGAGAGTTTCCCAGTTAAGTGCTTGTGGTGTTTTTGTGTCAAGTGAATCTTGAGACAAAGCATTTAAAGTCACAGCTAGGCTCAAGGTGCAAAGCACCAAAGAAAAGAGAATTAAAGGAAATTTGCAATGTTCAAGGATTAATCCGAAGTAAAAAGATTAGAGAATTCATAATATTATCCGAATTCTAATTCTGAATGACAGTGACACTCCTCTGATTCAAAGGCTATTGAGATGCCAAAACTATTCAGGATTGCAATGTATAAACCCCACTTTAAGAAGAAACTAGAGCTTAATTGGACACTCACTTCTCTTGCAAATTCACATCCTAAGCGTATATTAGATTTGGTTGCTTGAGGACAAGCAACAATTCAAGTTTGGTGTTGTGATGCGTGAGCATCTTTCCTATCTTTTCCTAGTGAATTCGCATTTGAATTTGTTAAGTTTAATCAAGATTTAAGTATTTTTAAGCCACTATAAATTCTACTTTGAGTTGTGTGTTCAGTTTATTTCAGGTAGCATTCGAATGGATTTGACAAGGTTTGTGTAGAAGAAAAGGAAGAAAGTGGTTGATGTTGTCAACCCTGACCTCCTTTCACTCCAATGGACCTAACTTGAGCTACAGAGGTCCAATTGACGTGATTCTAGGGCATTGAAAAGCTAACTTCTATATCTTTTCAATGATATATAATAGTATACACTTCTCTCCCAGACTGTATGGCCATGGTGGCGCCAAACATGGGATTCTCCAAGTTTGGTGCCATGATCATTACAAGCCCCCTATTTACCCTGGTATGGTGGCGCCAAACTTGGGATTCTCTAAGTTTGGTGCCAAGATCAAGATAAAACCACATTTTTCCACAGGAAGGGTGGCACCAAACTTGGGATTTTCCAAGTTTGGCACCAGCTCTAGGATTTTGAAAGTGGTCCCCATGTCCAAAAGCTAGCAACGAAGATTTTATTTTTATTTTGATTAAAACTTTTATTTTAATTATAAATAGGAAAAGATATTATTTAGTTTTATAAAATATATTTAATATTAATTAGGATTAGATATAAAAGGAAAAAGATTCAGCCCTTCGGGCTACTCGCTTCTCTTCTACCTCATTCTGCAAATTACAATTTTTCTGAATCCTAGTTTTCTCTCTAAACCATGAGCAACTAAAGCTCCACTGTTAAGGTTAGGAGCTCTGTCTATTGTATGGATTGATACTATTATTTTTCTATTTTAATTCAAGTACTGATTTCTATTTCAAGAATTATTTTTGTTCTTTATCTTATGAATCTGGGTGGAACGGAGGTATGACCCTTGTTCTAATTGAGTTCTTGTATAACTTGGAAAAGCTCTTTACTTGAGTAATAGCTTGAAAACAATTTCTCCTAAACTACTAATTATCTGGACTTAATGGAATACATGACATATAATCCTCTTATATTTGGGTAATTAGGGTTTTGTGGCATATAAACTTGAATTGAACTTCACCCTCTAATTGGAATTAAGTGACCGAGGAATTGGCAGTTGATGAAGGTTATAGGAGACTAAAAAGGTCTAAGGAATTAGGGTTTAGTCACATATAGTTTTTCATGAATTGAATCTTGCATGATTGAAATAGTTAGTAAGAAATGTAAATCAAGAAGATAGATATCTCTAAAATCTTAATTATTTCTCCATATATACTTCATAACTTGTTTACTACTTGCTTTTCTAATTATCTGAGTTACTGTTTAATGCATTTGAACTCTCAACACTCTTTTCTGTTTATCTAACTAAGCAAATTACTTAACCATTGTTGTCTAATCCATCAATCCTCGTGGGATCGACCCTCATTCACTTGAGGTACTACTTGATACGACCCGGTGCACTTGCCATTTAGTTTGTGGGTTATAATTTCCGTACCATGTTTTTGGCACCGTTGCCGGGAATTGACTGTGATTGACAACTGTTAGTTGTTTGATTGCTTATATTAGACATTTTATTTTTAAATTTATTTAATTCTGCCTTATAATTTTTGAATTCTTGTGCTAGTATTTTTCTTTAATTTTTGAAATTAAGTTTGGTGTTACTCAGTTAATTTTATTTTGATTTTTTTATTTAATTTTCTTATTGAATTTCAAAATTCCTAGCTTGATTTTGGTCATTAATTTCGAAAAATTTATCCTTAATTAGTAAGTATTTTTATTTTATTTTTTTAGACAGGTTACCTCACTAGGAATTCTCTACACTCTGATGTAGAGAATCCCATTTTTCTTATCTTCTATTTGTTTATGAGCAGGAAGAGGGACAAGGAACCTCTTATAGATTTTGATCCTGGACCTGAAAGGAATTTGAGGTGGCGTTTGCAACAAGTTAGACTTTACAAGGCTAGTGAAAATCTGAGTGAAACTCTTGAAAGGGAAGCTACAGAGTCCACAATGGATCAGAATCATGCTGTGAATGCCAATATGGCAAATCTGAATGAGAATGAGCAGCCTAGAAGAGTGCTTGGCTCATACACTCCCAATGCAGATCTTTATGGAAAAAGCATTGTGGTGCCTCCTATAGCTGCAAATAATTTTAAGCTGAAGCCACAGCTGGTCACTCTTGTGCAATAAAATTGTCAGTATCATGGACTCCCTCAGAAAGATCCAAATCAGTTTATTTCTAATTTTCTGCAGATTTGTGATACTGTGAAGACCAATGGAGCAAATTCTGAGGTATACAAACTCATGATCTTCCTATTTATTGTGAGGGATAGAGCAAAGCTGTAGTTAGATTCTCAACCCAAGGAGAGTCTGGATACTTGGGATAAGGTGGTCACTGGATTTCTGACTAAATTTTTCCCACCACAAAAGCTGACTAAGCTGAGGGTGGAGGTTCAGACTTTCAGACAGAAAGATGGTGAGACCCTTTATGAAGCCTGGGAGAGATTCAAGCTACTGACTCGGTAGTGCCCTATGGACATGTTTTCTAAATGGACTCAGCTATATATCTTTTATGAGGGCTTGTGTAAAATGTCCAAGATGTGTTTAGATAATTTTGCAGGTGGTTCACTGCACATGAAGAAGACACTAGAGGAGACTACTGAGCTTATTAAATTGGTTACTAACAACCAATATTTATACTCATCTAACAGGAATCCTGTGAACTCTGGGACTCCTCAGAAGAAGGGTGTCATGGAAGTAGAAGCTTTTGATGCTTTTCTTGCTCAGAACAAAATTTTGTCTCAACAGATGAATTTAATTACTCAACAATTGAGTAGGATGCAGGTTTCAGCTGTCAATACTCAGACTACACCTCAAGAGGCCCCTTATGACATGATTGGTAGCTCTATGCAAGGTAAGAATTATGATTATGCTCAATCTTCTATTGAACAGGTCAATTACATGGGGAATGCTCCTAGAAACCCCAATAATGATCCATACTCTAAGACTTATAATCAGGGGTGGAGAAATCACCCAAATTTTTTGTGGAGAGAGCAACCTCAAGGATCACAGAATTTTAACAACAATTCTCAGGGCGGTTTTAAACAGAACAATCAAAATAATTGCCAATTTTAATCTCATCAACAACAACCACCTCAGCAGGCAAATTCTCAGCCCCAGAAGAACACTGATTGGGAAACACTACTGAATAATCCATTCCCAATCTCTCTCAACACTCATCCTACATTGCCAAAGGCTTCTGAGTACAAGCCTAAAATGCCATATCCTTAGAGGCTTCAGAAGGCTTCCAAAGACAAGCAATTTTCTAGAATTTTAGAAGTCTTCAAGAAGCTACAAATCAACATCCATTTTGCTGAGGCCCTTGAGCAAATGCCTCTCTATGCTAAATTCATGAAAGAGCTGTTGACTAACAAGAGGAATTAGAAAGAACAGGAGACAGTTGTGTTAACAAAGGAGTGCAGTGCTATTATTCAACATAACCTTCTTGAGAAGATGCATGATTCAGGGAGCTTTGTAATTCCTTGCACCATTGGATATGTCACTATTCAGAGAGCCTTGTGTGATCATGAACCTAGTATCAATCTCATGTCACTTTCAGTTACAAAAAAGCTCCAAATTGAGGAGGTAAAACCCACTCGTATTTCTCTTCAACTTGCTGGTCTTTCTATTAAATTTCCTGTAGGGGTTGTTGAGGATTTACTTGTGAAAGTAAGGCCATTTATTTTTCCTGATGATTTTGTTATATTGGATATGGAAGAGGATAAAAAGTCCTCTATTATTCTTGGAAGACCCTTTTTAGCTACAAGTAGAGCTCTAATTGATGTGCAAAAGGGTAAATTAACCCTGAGGGTCAATGAAGAACAGGTGGTCCTTAATGTATTTGAAGCCCTCAAACACCCTAATGATTCTGAAAGGTGTATGAGAGTTGATGTTGTTGAACCACTTGTTCAAGAAGTACTAGAAGCTGAGGTACTTGATCATATTTTAGATCCTCTCTCTAAGTATGAATTACTTGAGATTGATGATTCACCACCCCAGAAGAACTTAGTGAACACACCTAAGGTGGAGGAAGAAGTCCCTAAGCTTGAGCTCAAGCCTTTGCCTCCTTCTCTGAAATATGTGTTCTAAGGTGAAAATGATTCATATACAGTGATTATTAGCTCTTCCTTAAAGCCTGGTGAGGGAGAGGCGCTTATTACAGTGCTCAAGAGCCATAAAATAGCTCTTGGGTGGACCATTGGTGATTTAAAGGGGACTAGTCCAATCAAGTTTATGCACAAGATCCTTCTTGAAGATGACGCTAAACCGGTTGTGCAACCACAAAGGAGACTCAATCCAACTATGAAAGAGGTGGTCTAAAAAAAGGTAATGAAAATATGGGAAGCCGGCATTATATACCCTATTTCTGACAGCCCTTGGGTGAGTGCTGTGCAGGTAGTTCCCAAGAAAGGAGGGATGACAGTGATCAAGAATGAAAAGAATGAGCTAATTCCTACAAGAACAGTCAAAGGATAGAGAATGTTCATAGACTATATGAGGCTCAACACTACTATAAGGAAGGATCACTTCCCCTTGCCTTTCATTGATCAGATGCTTGAGAGGTAAGCTGGTCATGCTTTTTATTGTTTTCTAGATGGATATTCTGGATATAACCAAATTGCAGTGGACCCTCAAGATCAAGAGAAGACAGCATTCACATGTCCTTTTGGAGTATTTGCTTACAGGAGAATGCCATTTGGACTCTATAATGCCCCAGCAACTTTTAAGAGGTGTATGCTTTCAATTTTTTCTGATATGGTTAAAAAGTTTATTGAGATATTTATGGATGATTTTTCTATTTTTGGTAATTCTTTTGAATCCTGCCTTAAGCATTTATCTCTGGTCTTGAAACAGTGTCAAGAATCAAACCTTATTTTAAATTGGAAAAAATATTATTTTATGGTTACAGAAGGTATTGTTCTTGGACATCATATTTCAAGCAAAGGGATTGAGGTTGATAGAGCCAAGGTGGAGGTAATTGATAAATTACCACCACCAACTAATGTTAAGGTAATCAGAAGTTTCTTAGGTCATGCATGATTTTAAAGAAGATATATAAAGGATTTTTCTAAAATTGCTAAACCATTGAGCAACCTCTTAGTTGCTGATGTTCCTTTTGTATTTGACACTGAATGTCTGCATGCTTTTGAAACTCTAAAAGCAAACCTTACCTCTGCTCCCATCACAGCTCCCCCTAACTGGATTTGCCATTTGAATTAATGTGTGATGCTAGTGATTTTGCTATAGGAGCTATTTTAGGACAGAGGCATGGCAAGCTTATACATGTTATTTACTATGATAGTCGTGTGTTAAATGATGCTCAGAAGAATTACACAACTACAGAAAAAGAATTATTAGCTATTGTGTATGCTATTGATAAGTTTAGGTCCTATTTAATTGGTTCTAAGGTTATGGTTTATACTAATCATACTGCTTTGAAGTACCTTCTAACCAAACAGGATTCTAAACCAAGATTAATCAGATGGGTGCTACTCCTTTAGGAGTTTGATATTGACATTAAAGACAGGAAAGGGTCAGAAAATCAAGTAGTTGACCACCTTTCTAGGATTAAACCTGAAGAGGGAGTGCAACCACCCACAGCTGTGACTGAGACATTTTCAGATGAGCAACTGTTCCACATTCAGCAGGCTCCATGGTTTGCAGACACTATAAATTACAAAGCCATGAATTTCATCCCAAATGAGTACAGTAAACAACAAGTGAAGAAGCTACTAACTGATGCAAAGTACTACTTTTGGGAGGAACCATACCTTTTTAGAAGTTGCTCAGATGGTATAATCCGGAGATGTGTTCCAGATGAGGAAACACAGCAGATTCTTTAGCACTGTCATGGCTCTGATTTTGGAGGCCACTTTGGTGGTGAAAGGACAGCTACAAAAGTCCTTCAGAGCAGTTCTTACTGGCCGACTCTCTTCCGGGATTCAAGAGTATTTGTGAAGAACTGTGACAGGTGTGAAAGAGCTAAGACTCTCCCTGCCAACCATGAGATGCCACAACAGGGGATTCTTAAGATTGAGTTATTTGATGTGTAGGGTATTGACTTCATGGGACCTTTTCCTCCCTCATATTCCAGCAACTATATCTTGGTGGCAGTTGATTATAAGTCCAAATGGGTGGAAGCTGTGGCTCTGCCCACCAATGATTCCAAAGCGGTGATGAACTTTCTTCAGAGATATATTTTCAGCCGGTTTAGTGTCCCAAGGACACTCATTAGTGATGGTGGAAGTCACTTCTCTAACAGAGAGCTGGACTCACTTCTACAGAGGTATGGAGTCCGCCATAAAGTGGCAACCCCCTATCACCTCAGACAAGTGGACATGTTAAGGTCTCTAACAGAGAACTCAAGAGGATTCTGGAGAAGACCGTCAGTATCTCAAGGAATGACTGGTCTAGGAAGCTTGATGATACTCTCTGGGCATATCGGACAGCTTACAAGACTTCTATTGGCATGTCCCCTTATCAGTTGATCTATGGTAAAGACTGTCACTTGCTAGTAGAGCTGGAGCATAAAGCTTACTGGGCAATCAAGTTTCTGAACTTTGATGCTCAAGCTGCAGGAATAAAGAGAATGCTTCAGTTGAATGAGCTTGATGAATTCAGATATTCAGCCTATGAGAATGCCAAGCGCTATAAAGAGAGAACTAAGATATGGTATGACAAAAAGATTACCATCAGAGTCTTTGAGCCAGGTCAGAGGGTGCTTCTGTTCAATTCAAGGCTCAAACTCTTTACCGAGAAGCTGAAATCCCAGTGGTCAACACCGTTTGTGGTTACCAGAGCATCACCGTATGGTCATGTGGAGATTCAAGAAGAGAAATCTGACAGAAAGATTACAGTTAATGGCTAGAAGTTGAAGCACTATCTTGGAGGTGAGATTGATCGATATAGGTCCGCTCATCTGCTGCACTAGCAGAACTAACCGTCAAGCTAGTGACGTTAAAAAAGTGCTTGTCGGGAGGCAACCCGATATTTTCGTATCCTTAAGTTTGAATTTTAATTTGATTGTGTTTATTTGTTTAGTTTTGTTTGCATCCCTACTGTTTTTCCTTTGTTTTACGTGTGTTTTGATCATGCAGAATATTAAGAACAGGAACCAGTACATTTAGAAGAATTTTTTATCACCCTGGGAGTGTCTACTACAGACTAGGTGGCACCAAACTTGGACTTTCGCCGGACATAACACGCAACTTGGCAATTGCACTCTGGAAGGGTGGCGCCAAACTTGGGATATCCAAGTTTGGCGCCACATGACACGTACAATTTGGAGGTGGCAGTCTGGAGGGGTGGCGCCAAACTCCATGTTTGGCACCACCAACAAGCCTTTTATGGAGCATACTTTCTGCCAGGCGGCGCTGACGTGAGGGCAGAAGTTGGCTAATTAAGAAATAAAATATGGAATACATTGTGAGTATAGCTCTTAATCAGCTAAGGACACCTTCTCAATTTTTAGAAAAGTTGTCACAAATTTTAGAAATAAAAATAATTGGATTATGAGTCTCAGGTCGTCTCCCAACAAGTTACAGAAAAGGGTGCTAATTTATTAATCAGGAATTTGCAAGAAGGTTTGAGTTGGATAATAAGCAATTTAAAATAACTGTAAATTAAAGCAATAAACTAAGAATTATTATTAATATTAAATGGCCTTGACTGGGGGAATGATTAATTGGAAGTTCTATCCTTGTTGGAATCTTCTCAAGTGTAATGTAAAGAGGTTTTTGTTTTCACTTAGTTAACCTTTACTAAATAAAGGAAAGTCAAGTGATTGAGCTAGCTCTTATCTACAAATCCTAGTCCTCTCCTTTGGGAAGGTCTAGCGTTAGCAGATACAGAATTAGCCAACAACTTTCAATTTAACTAAACACTTGAGCATTCCAACTCAAGTGTCTCCTTTTAATCAACCCCCATGTCAAGTAGAATTTCTACTCCATTGACATGAATATAACGCTCATAAAAATATAAGAAGACATAGCAAATTGAATAAAATAAAATAGAGAATTGAAATTAATTAAAAGTAAAAGTAACTCTATATATTAATAAATCCAAAATGCAACATAATTATCTGAATAGGGTTAATGAGCAACTGAAAAGAGTAAAGGAATAAGGAAACGAACTAAAGTAGTGACTTCAGCGGAGGTAATGACTCTTCAACATCCGAAATCCAAAGCAAAAGCATAAAATTATGAATGTAAAGCAAATCTAGATTCAGATATAAAACTAAATGCAATCCTAATATCAATGTATATGACTGGATCTGAATGTGTGTGGATGCCTCTTGAGTCTCTGCATGTTCCCTAGCTTTATTCTGTGTTTCTGGGCCAAAAATCAGGTTAAAACGCGGCCCGAAATCGCTCCCAGCGTGTTCTGATAATTCTGCAAATCGCGCATGTCACGCGTATGCGTCATCCACGCGTGTGCGTCAGTCAGCGTTTTCCTTGCCACGCGTACGCGTCGTCCACGCGTTCGCGTCATTCATGCATATTCCAATCCACGCGTTCGCGTCAGGCACGCGAACGCGTCACTGCGATTTTTTTCCATTTTACGCGGTCGCGTGAGCCATGCGTCTGCGTCGGTGTTCACTGGTCATCTCCTTAGTTTCTTGTGTTCCTTCCATTTTTGCAAGCTTCCTCTCTATTCTCTAAGCCATTCCTGCCCTACGAAGCCTGAAACACTTAACACACGGATCACGGCATCGAATGGTATAAAGGAGAATTAAAATACACAATAAAAATATCTCTAAGAAGCAAGTTTTCAACCATAGAACAGATTTGGGAAGGAATTGTAATATCATGGTAATCATATGAATAAGTGGGTAAAGACTTGATAAAACCACTCAATTAAACACAATATAAATCATAAAATAATGGTCTATCAACCTCCCACACTTAAATATTAGCATGTCCTCATGCTTAGCTTAAGGAGATAAAATAAATGAGTAGGGAAATGTAAGACTCGTGCGATGCAATGCAATGCAACCTATATATATATATATATATGCAACTATATGATTTTTGTCTACTTGGTTAAAAGTAAATAAGTTCTTCAAGACAAACATAAATCAAATTCCACTAATTCAATTTATACAGTAAGAACAGATAAAAATGTAAGAAGATAGCTCATGAAAGCAAGGAACATAGAATTAAGCATTGAACACTCACTGATGGTGTATATGCACTCTAGTCTCTCATGTGTATAGGGTAATCACTCTACTCTTCTCTAATCATGCTTTCTAAACTTTGTTCTTCACCTAACCAATCAACAATATGTAATGTATCAATGCAAACATCATGAGGTCTTTTCAAGGTTGTAATGAGGCTAAGGTAAGGGTGAGGATATATATATATATATATATATATATATATATATATATATATATATATGGTTAAGTGAGCTAAAATATGAATCTTTGAATAACTTAAGCTCTCACCTAACATACATACACTCTTTATAACTCTAGAATCATGCCTAGCTACCCAAAATTTTCCACTTTTGCATTACATACTCATACATCAACTTTCTTTTAATTTTTTTTATCACATGTGCAGTGATCTTGGAACTTAACTCAACTTAGAATTGGGGTCATTTATGTCCCCTTAATTATTTATTTATTTTGGATTTTTTTAAAGTAAAAATAACATATCAATGCACATGGATTTTTTATTTTTTTTGTTTTACATGAGTAGGCACCCAAATTCCCAATATTTTATTAAAGTAAGAACATAACATATTACTTATTAACCCATGTTCCTACAATTTTTTCCATACTTAATTAACACGTAATCTCTATCTTAAGCTAACAAAAGATTCAATTTGGGATATTTAATTGCTTTTCTGCGTAAGGCTAGTGATGTGGTAAAATATAGAAAAAATGGGATTTAAAAGGCTCAAAGTGACTGACAAGGGTGATTTAAAGGGTAGGCTTATTTGGGATAAGTGAGCTAAACAAGTGATGGCCTCAATCATATGCATGTATATAACACATTAAACATTGGACATATAGGATGAAACAAAATATAGATTACAATCATAGAGAAGTAAACACACAAGAATAAAAAATTTATGGTTAAATAATATAACCATGTAATTAGGCTTAAAATCTCATGGGTTGTGTGTTCTTAGCTTTTTAAACTATGTTCCAAATACAACTTCAAACAAATTTAACATAAAAAATTTTATTTAAATTAGTGAAATTTTTCAAAAATAAGGTCTTAAAAAGAAACTTTTTTTTCAACAAAATAGAACATGCATGCAACTAATTATTTCTATGCAATCTATCCTATTCTACAAAAGAAAAATAAATATCCTACTTTATTGGTGTTAGGGAAGAGAAATTACCTCCAGAAGTCAGGTACTGACCGACCTCCCCACACTTAAGGTTTTGCACCGTCCTCGGTGCCATCTGTCAGGAGCAAAGGAGGGGCTAGTAGTAGTATCTCCACAATCGGGACCGTCATGGCTCCCTGTGCTGGTAAATAAAGTGGAGTCCGAAGTGTCTGGGTCTTTTTCAGATCTGTGGTTTCCCATAAGCAGCTCCTTGAGGTATATGAATCGGCGCTTGTTATGGCGCTCCCTTAGCTTTGCTTTTTGTTCTTGCTGATCCAACTTTTCAAGTATCTAATGAAGCAATTGATTTGTTGTAGGTGCTTGTGGTGTGAAAGGGGGAAGGTCTTCAGTCGGTTCTGTAGGCTGGCGGGTAGTGGCTGCTGGAGGTCTGATATATTTCCCGTTAGGTGATGTGCGGAAAACGATCCGACACAAAAATCACCGGCAAGTGTACCGGGTCGCATCAAGTAATAATAACTCACATGAGTGAGGTCGATCCCACAGGGATTGAAGGATTGAGCAATTTTAGTTTAGTGGTTGGTTTAGTCAAGCGAATCAAGTATTGGTTGAGTGATTTGTGTTTAACAGGAAGTAAATGACAGTAAATGTAAAGGGGGAAGGGAAAATTGCAGTAAATTAAAGAGCAGGAAAGTAAAATTGCAGAATCTTAAAGAACAAGAAAGTAAATGACTGAAACTTAAAGTGCAAGAAATGTAAATTGCAGTAACTTAAATTGCAAGGAATATAAATTGCTTGAATATAAAAGGGATTTGAGGACAGTGATTGCAGAATTTAAACAAGAGAATGTGAATTGCAACAATCAATAGAGCAGAAATTGAATTCGAAACAATTAGGATCCAAACAGAAAATGAAATTAAAGTGCAGCAAGGTTCACAGAAGAACCAAAAGTAAATTGGGATCTCAGGGCTCAAGAGACTAGGTAGCAGAGCCTAGATCTCAATTACCTTCCTAGATCCAAGTGCTCAAAGCAATTAACAAGAAATAGAAGAAGAAGCAGTAAAAGAAATTGAAATTGAATTTAATTGTGCAGAAAGGAATTAAAGAGATTTTGAATGGAGGTTGAGACAGAAGTTCCTCAACTCTTCACACCCAAAACTCAAAACAAGAAAATTAAAAGTGCTCAGGCAAGAACGAGGAAGAAGAGAGATCAATTCCCCTCCCCAATTCTCTAAAATCTCAGTCAAGTTTCTCAAGGAAAGTGCAAAAGCTCAAAGCTCAAAGAAAGTGCCAAATTTCAAAAGCAAAGCTGAAGGTCCTAATTACATCAAACTAGCTCCTATTTATACACTTTCTATTCTTGGATTTTGGGATTTGGATGGGCTTTTGATTTGGTGAAGAAATGAATTAAATTGGAATTTTAATTGAATTTTCGGCCCAAAAATAATAGCTCCCAGGAGGCTGCCCTGCCCTTGTGGAGGGCAGGGCAGAAAATGTTGCTTGGTGCGTGCATGGTGCGGTTTGGTGCGGTCTTGGTGCGCAGAACGCTGCCCTGCCCGCGCGGAGGGCAGGGCAGGAAAAATTGGTGCGCCAGATGGGTGCTGTGGTGCACGCTGGTGCTGCCAGATTCATTCCTTGGTGCGCCAGACTCGTTTCTTGGTGCGCCAGAATCATGCACCAACAAAATGCTGCCCTGCCCTCGCGGAGGGCAGGGCAGTGTTTCCAAAATGAAGTCCCACGTTTGAATCCTGGCTGCTACACACGCTTATTCATTTTCTTTGGCTTTCTTGGCACGGTGATGGCACTTAGTTCCTTGCTTCCTCATGGTCCCGTGATCAACTCTTGTGGCAAGCATTTGGAGACATTTTCCTTTGATTTTCTTCCCTTGTGATCCCGATACTGCCCTTGTGGAGGGCAGGGCAACATTTTCTTCTTCTTGATTCCAAGGCACAAATTTGTGCTCTGCCCTTGTAGTGGGCAGGGCAGAGTTGCCTTCTTTGCCTTGTTCCCTTATGTTGCCCTCCTAGAGGGCAGTGTGCCCTTGTGGAGGGCAATGCTTGCCTCCCCCATTGCATGCGGCACACTTTTCCTTCCTTTGACCACACTTTCTTTTCCTTGGGCCACATTTCCTTAGGCCACGCTTTTCCTTTTTTTCTTTTCTTCACCTACAATAAACCAAAACAACCACTCAAAGTATCACTAAATTCAAGAGGCTTATAAATCAATTAAAATTCAATTAAAATTAGCTTAAACCTCATGATTTAACATTAATTTCATGGTGGTTGTTTGATTTAAAGAAGTTATGCATTTTCACTCCAAATCACTTACTTAGGATGCAAGAAAGTGCATAAATGCTAACAAAACAAGTGAAATTAGCTTGAAAAATGGGTATATGATGACTTGTCATCACAACACCAAACTTAAATCTTGCTTGTCCCCAAGCAAGCATCAAAACTAAGAAAAATTGAAATGAACAAGAAAAGATATATATCCTTATTAGGCATATAGCAGAACTTAATCTATGGGGTCTTTATGCAGACAATGATAACTCAAGTTATTGTTTGCTGTTACATAATACACATTTTTCATCAAAGGTTTGCTAAACTTGCTGTTATAAGACTTACTCTTTAATCACTCCCTTGCTAACTTTTCTTTCTTATAATGCTTAACAAGCTTATTCTTTTGGAGGTTTGGTGTCAAATGTTGCAGTAGTAGCCTTTGGCTTTATTTGTTTCTTTCTTTTACTCAACATCTCTCCACCACAGACACTTGGCTCACTAATTCTTCCTAGGATCATTGATGCCCAGCATCTCTTTGGATAACTAAATGTTCTGTATCTAAGTTGCTCTTTATTGTGGACTTTCAATTGGCCATCCCAAATCAGTTGATCTAAGTGACCGGGTTTTAAAATACCCCTTAGAATTTACTCATCCAAGCATATCTTAGCACAAGAACACCACAGGCATGTGTCCTAGGGTCCAAGCTATTGGTGTCCAACCTTTATTCTTTGTTTTTCTTTTCTTGCCACTTTGGCTTTTTCTTCTCCCTTTTCTTTCTGTTTTTGTTCTCAAGGGCTTCTTATTTATTGGTAAGGGTCTTTATAACAGCAAGCTAACTCACACTTGAATGAGAATGATATTATGCAGCAGTTATTTCATGAGTTATGCATTTAATCAAACACATATACCACCATTAATTTCCATTCTACTTATGCAACATTGAATATTTCACTTTTCAATTCAAACCAAATCTCTTTTATTCAAGCATATGGGAAACAAAACAAAACTAAAGCTAAGTGATGAATGACAAGCATCATGCAGATTTAGCAATTTTCTAGCTATTTATTAACTAACTAAAATGAAAGCAAATAACAAAAATTGCATGAAGTAAAAAGAAAATAGATGATGGAGGCATATCATGTTTCATACATGCATCTCCTTATTAAAGACATGAAAAAGGAAACATGAAAGAACTTTGCCACCTTCTAATGGTTGTGGCTGCTGCTTGATTCTCCCTTTTTCTTCTTTTTCTTCCCTGTCTTGGAATAATCTCGGATCTCTTCACCAGGACATCTTCTACCCCAAACAGAATCTAAGAGTCCTGAGAGCCCAACATCTTCCAATCTTTTAAAGGTTGCCTCAGTATATTGATGAGATCTTGCCTGTTGCTTGGCTAAAAATTCAGGGCATTGCTCAAATGGCTTGATCTCAGGATTGAGTGTTGGCAAATTGTGGGTCAAGTACTCCAACCTTGCTTGCATGTTTTCATCATTCTCCATTCTTTGTGCGTATCTAACTTCTCCCATGGTGTGATGAACATTCTTCCATTGATATAGGTTGTGACTATATTCCCCTGCTTTAGCTTGACTAAAATACAGCTTATCATATGATTCTTTGAACTCTTTGTATTGCTCTTTTTGTCCTTCAAGAATATGTGCTTGAAATTCTTGCTGCTGAGTCATCATTTGTTGTTGCCATCTCTCTTGTTTCTCCTCCATTTGATGCTGCCAAGCTTCTCTCTCCTCTTTATCTTTCAGATATTGCTCCCTAAACTCTGGATGGGGCTCTAGATATTGCTCTTGGCACCCCTGATTTTGCTCTTGTTGAGTCTGCATGAGTTGTTGAGATAGTTCTTCTATCGCCCTGTGTAGCTGGCTCATGTCTATGGCCTCATGAGCTTGATTTCGTCCTTCCTCTCTTTGTGATCTCCTTTGCTTGGGAGCTACCACCCCCTCTGGATCATCTTCTTCATTTATTCCTTCCATGCTCTTCTTAGTGATCCCTTTTCCCTTTTTCACCTTTTCTGTATCCTCATCTTCAAAGATTACTTTAGCTTTCTCACATAGTCTGAGGATGGTACTTGGATGTCCAAGACTACTTGATTTGCTTGTGCTATTGGCCATATCTTGAATACTGTCGGCTATGAGTTGTGCGAGGTTGATCTCACCTCCATGCAAGATGCAGTATGTCAAGAGTGCTCGTTTGATTGTGACCCAAGAGGCGTTTCCAGTAGGAAGGATAGATCTCCTCACTATTTCATACCATCCCTTAGCCACAGGAGTGAGATTTATCCTCCTCAAGTGACTTGGAACTCCCTTTGAATCTCTTTCCCAATCTGTATTTTCTACACAAAACCCCTGCAGGATCTCATCAGGATTGTTTTCTATCTGCAATCTGGTTTCATAACTGGGCTCTGCATAGGTTATGGCTCTTAACTTGAGGGCTCTTGTGATGGCAGCTGGGCTAAAACTCACTTCAACTCCTCTGACATAACTTGTGTAAGGAGCACTATCTTTGTTTTCTTTTACAGCATTTGCATAGAACTCCCTGATCATGACTGCACTGATGTCAACAAGAGGAGCACATAAAAGTTCCCACCTTCTTTCTTTAGTGATTTGCCTCATGATGGGGTACTCCCCATCTCTCAACTCAAGGCCTTTCTCATAAATGACATTCTTTGTCTCCATAAACCTATGATATCTCCCTTCATGGAATTGGGATCTAAATTTAGTTGCATCAAATGATGGAGGTTCGGCTACCATAGGTTCCTTTCCCGGCCTTCTTTTTGAACTTGAGGAGGCCATCGGATTTGAGGTAAGAAGAAAGAAAGAGTGAGAATAGAAGAAGTATGTGTTGTGTTTGGGATGAGTTTTGGTTCGGTTTTGTTGTGTGAGATAAGGGGATTATGTTGGTTTTGGAAGTGGAAGAGATTATGGCTTTCATATGAAAATGGCTTGAATGAGAGTGTGTATACCGTGTTGGTGCCAACGGCTACTTATAAGTGAATTCTTCAAGCTTTCCAACAAAACCATAATGAGAGGGAGAGGAACTCGTTGGTGCTCATGAATGGTCAAGATTGAGTTGTTCATCCAAGGAATGCATGAAATGGACGGCCTGCATGTATTGTTGAGGCTTTGACGAGGATCCTTCTCCCATTGGCTGCATGCATTTAGGTGTTCAATGTTGCATGCATGCAAATTCTGTTCCCCATGAGCGCGTTCTTCTAGGCACATGTGATCATCCTCTCATAGCTTATCCTAGCCGTGGCCCCTCCTTGCTTTTGTCTCAATCTTTTTCTCCTGCATGAACCAAAACAACTAGCCTTAGATCATCAATATAGTCGTTGGCAATTGATTTGTATTAAAGGAAAAGAAAAATTTAATTTTTTTTGTGGTCAATTGTGTCCCTTAATTAAAGATGCTAAAAGTTGGTGAACACCAAACTTATCTTTTATTGAGGGGGTGGCTTAGCAATGCAAACCATTCTTCACAATTGATATATTTTTAAAGAAATTATTTGATGCATGATCCCTTTCTGTATGGTTTTGATTCCATGATTGGGAAGTGATCTTTTGAACTTTGTTATACATGCAGACACCAAACTTAGTGTTTGGTTATATGCTCCATCAAAAGAATTACGCATATGTTCTAAGAATAGCTCCCTTTCTTTTTGAAAAGCAGAAATTAAGTGTGCCTTAAGGGACACCAAACTTAGAAGTCTGACTTATGCTCTAAAATGAAATATGCATTTATCAAATATGAAAGTTCAAAATCATACTCAGGAAATCATAGCTTATTAAAGAGAAGACAGAAATTTTAAATCATGGGTTGCCTCCCATGAAGCGCTCTTTTATTGTCACTAGCTTGACATTGAACTCCCTTTAAGGTGGTTGATGTTGGTGATGTCTCAACTTATCACCTCTCACTGTAAGCTTTCTCTGTGTTCCTTGATGCTCAATTTCAATGTGCTCAAGAGAGAGTACTTGGTTGACAGTGTAATAATCCTTTGTTCCCAGCTGTTGATACACTAGTTGCACCTTGTCACCTTTGGCAAATCCTTCTGTTGGGATTTTCTTGTTCTTCCACCCTTTGTAGGCCCTTTTCTTGTTTTTCTTCTTTTTCTTCCTTGTTGATATGCTTCCCTTGACAGTGACTTGAGTTGTGTTGCCTTCCTTTTTGTTTATTATTCCAGCTTCTTTTTGAATTCCTTTTTCTTTTTGTGGATGCTTGTTTTCCTGTTCTACTGCCTTGTAGGTTGTTTGCTTTGGAAGGAAGTCACCACTTGTCTTGCTTGCTTCTTCATTCCTTTGTAATTCTGGAAAGACTTTCAAGGTGATGCTCTCCTCATGCATTCTGAGAGTTAGCTCTCCTTGCTCTATATCCACAATGGCTCTAGCAGTGGCTAAAAATGGTCGACCAAGTATTATGGAGTCATTTCCATTTTCTGAAGAATCCAAGATCACAAAATCTGCCGGATAGATGAATTTGTCAACCTTAACTAAAAGGTTCTCAATCAGCCCTTTAGGATACACTACTGATTGATCCACCAATTCCAAGGATATCTGTATTGGTTTCACCTCTTCTATGCCAAGCTTTTTCACTAAAGAAGATGGGATTAGATTTATGCTTGCTCCTAAGTCACACATCCCCTTATTGATGAATAGGTTTCCAATAGTGCAGGGTAGGAAGAAACCTCCAGGATCTTCAAGCTTGGGAGGGAGTCCCTTTCTAATGAGTGCACTGCATTCTTCACTAAGCATTACAGTCTCCTTCTCATTCCAACTTCTCTTCTTGTTGATGAGCTCCTTTAGAAACTTGGCATACAGAGGCATTTGCTCTAATGCCTCAGCCAAAGGTATGTTGATTTCCAGCTTCTTGAAAGTCTCCAGAAATTTGTGGAAGTGCTGATCCTTTGTTTCTTTGTGGAATCTTTGTGGATAAGGTATTGGGGGTGTCAAGTTTTTCTCCCCTTGAAGTTGTCTTGGAATTGGTTCTTCCATGATCTGTTTTCCCTTCTTCAAATTTTGTGGTTGGTTATTTTCTTCTGTGAGTTCTCCTGGGACATTCTTGGTTGTCATGTCTTTGTTGATGGCTTCAGCATTCTTTGTTGGCTCATTGTCACTATGCTTGGTTGCCCCTTGGTTACCATCCAATAACACTTTTCCACTTCTTAGTTGCACGACCTTGCATTCTTCCTTTGGGTTGGGAATGGTGTCACTTGGTAGTGAGCTTGATGGTTTTTCAACAGAAATCTGTTTGGAGATTTGTCCAATCTGCCTCTCTAGGTTCTTCATGGAAGCTTCTTGGTTCTTTGTTGTCAATTCTTGGTTCTTCATTATTTTTTCCATGAGCAGCTCTAGATTAGTAATCCTCTGTGAGTCTTGTGAGATTGGTTGATTTTGGGGTGTTGATGGATGATGGTAAGTGCTTTGGTTAGTTGGGTGGTTATTGGGTAGGTGATGGATAGAATTGGGGTAGTTGTTTTGTGGTTTTCTGTATGTGTTTTGGTTAGTGTTTGGCTGGGGGTTGTGGTTTGTGTTTTTCCAATTGTTCTGACTAGAGTTTCTTTGCCATGATTGTTGGTTTTGATTGTGGTTGTCTCCCCATCTGAGGTTGGGATGGTTCTTCCAAGATGGATTGTAAGTATCCCCATAAACTTCATTTGTTCCAGGATTTTGGTTGTGCATGTATTGGACTTGCTCTTGCTGTTGCTCCTCTTGAGTTTCTTCACTTTGCACCCATGTGGTTGGTGGTTGGCTTGTGGTGCTCACTGCTGCCACTTGCAAGCCATCAATTCTTTTGGCCATTTGCTCAAACTGTTGTTGAATCTGCTGCTGCATCATCTTGTTCTGAGCTAGAATTGAATCCACTCCTTCTAACTCCATTAATCCTCTTCTCTGTGATGGTTGGCGTTGTCTTTGATGAGCAAAGAAATATTGGTTGTTGGCCACCATATCAATGAGGTTTTGAGCTTCCTCTGTGGTTTTCATGAGTTGTAATGAGCCTCCGGCTGAGTGATCAAGTGCTTCTTGAGCCTTTAGAGTAAGTCCTTCATAGAAGTTTTGCAACTTATCCCATTCAGTAAACATCTCTGGTGGACACTTTCTCAATATAGCTTTATATCTTTCTCATGCTTCATATAAATTCTCGGCCTCCATTTGAGTGAATGTCTGCACCTCAGTCTTCAATCTTATGATTCTTTGAGGGGGGTAAAATTTGGCAAGGAACTTGCTCACCAAGTCATCCCAAGTGTTGATGCTTTCCTTTGGGAACGTTTCTAGCCATTGAGTGGCTTTGTCTCTGAGAGAGAATGGAAAGAGCAACAACTTGTAACTGTCAGGAGGCACACCATTGGTTTTAACAGTGTCACAAATCCTCAAGAAGGTGGATAAGTGTTGGTTTGGGTCCTCCAATGGTCCTCCTCCAAAAGAACAGTTGTTTTGAACCAGAGTGATGAGTTGTGGCTTGAGTTCAAAATTGTTTGCATTGACATTGGGGGGAAGAATGCTACTCCCACAGTGTCTAGCATTTGCAAATGTATAGGAAGCCAGTACTCTCCTTTGTTGTTGATTATTGTTGGCTCCTCCTTCTGGTTGATTGGGATTTGATGGATCTCCTTCCATTTCTTGGAATTCCTCCTCAGATTCTTCCTCTCCAATAACGTTCTTTCCTCTTTTAGCTCTTCTTATTCTTCGAAGAGTTCTTTGGTCAATTTCAGAGAGGACAGGGGAAGATCTTCCTGTACCTGACATACAAAAACACAACAATAAACACACAGATCCAGAAAATCAATAAAACTTCAATCTATTGCTAGAATGAGGTTTTAGTTGGTTTAAGCAAAAATTCAAACAGTTAGTGTGTTAGAGAAACAGAAAAGAAAAAGTGCTTAATCTAGACCTCCACTTCACTTAATCATTGTCAATCTATTTCAATCCCCGGCAACGGCGCCAAAAACTTGATGTGCGAAAAACGATCCGACACAAAACTCACCGGCAAGTGTACCGGGTCGCATCAAGTAATAATAACTCACATGAGTGAGGTCGATCCCACAGGGATTGAAGGATTGAGCAATTTTAGTTTAGTGGTTGGTTTAGTCAAGCGAATCAAGTATTGGTTGAGTGATTTGTGTTTAACAGGAAGTAAATGACAGTAAATGTAAAGGGGGAAGGGAAAATTGCAGTAAATTAAAGAGCAGGAAAGTAAAATTGCAGAATCTTAAAGAACAAGAAAGTAAATGACTGAAACTTAAAGTGCAAGAAATGTAAATTGCAGTAACTTAAATTGCAAGGAATATAAATTGCTTGAATATAAAAGGGATTTGAGGACAGGGATTGCAGAATTTAAACAAGAGAATGTGAATTGCAACAATCAATAGAGCAGAAATTGAATTCGAAACAATTAGGATCCAAACAGAAAATGAAATTAAAGTGCAGTAAGGTTCACAGAAGAACCAAAAGTAAATTGGGATCTCAGGGCTCAAGAGACTAGGTAGCAGAGCCTAGATCTCAATTACCTTCCTAGATCCAAGTGCTCAAAGCAATTAACAAGAAATAGAAGAAGAAGCAGTAAAGGAAATTGAAATTGAATTTAATTGTGCAGAAAGGAATTAAAGAGATTTTGAATGGAGGTTGAGACAGAAGTTCCTCAACTCTTCACACCCAAAACTCAAAACAAGAAAATTAAAAGTGCTCAGGCAAGAACGAGGAAGAAGAGAGATCAATTCCCCTCCCCAATTCTCTGAAATCTCAGTCAAGTTTCTCAAGGAAAGTGCAAAAGCTCAAAGCTCAAAGAAAGTGCCAAATTTCAAAAGCAAAGCTGAAGGTCCTAATTACATCAAACTAGCTCCTATTTATACACTTTCTATTCTTGGATTTTGGGATTTGGATGGGCTTTTGATTTGGTGAAGAAATGAATTAAATTGGAATTTTAATTGAATTTTCGGCCCAAAAATAATAGCTCCCAGGAGGCTGCCCTGCCCTTGTGGAGGGCAGGGCAGAAAATGTTGCTTGGTGCGTGCATGGTGCGGCTTGGTGCGGTCTTGGTGCGCAGAACGCTGTCCTGCCCGCGCGGAGGGCAGGGCAGGAAAAATTGGTGCGCCAGATGGGTGCTGTGGTGCGCGCTGGTGCTGCCAGATTCATTCCTTGGTGCGCCAGACTCGTTTCTTGGTGCGCCAGAATCATGCACCAACAAAATGCTGCCCTGCCCTCGCGGAGGGCAGGGCAGTGTTTCCAAAATGAAGTCCCGCGTTCGAATCCTGGCTGCTACACATGCTTATTCATTTTCTTTGGCTTTCTTGGCACGGTGATGGCACTTAGTTCCTTGCTTCCTCATGGTCCCGTGATCAACTCTTGTGGCAAGCATTTGGAGACATTTTCCTTTGATTTTCTCCCCTTGTGAGCCTGATACTGCCCTTGTGGAGGGCAGGGCAACATTTTCTTCTTCTTGATTCCAAGGCACAAATTTGTGCTCTGCCCTTGTAGTGGGCAGGGCAGAGTTGCCTTCTTTGCCTTGTTCCCTTATGTTGCCCTCCTAGAGGGCAGTGTGCCCTTGTGGAGGGCAATGCTTGCCTCCCCCATTGCATGCGGCACACTTTTCCTTCCTTTGACCACACTTTCTTTTCCTTGGGCCACATTTCCTTAGGCCACGCTTTTCCTTTTTTTCTTTTCTTCACCTACAATAAACCAAAACAACCACTCAAAGTATCACTAAATTCAAGAGGCATATAAATCAATTAAAATTCAATTAAAATTAGCTTAAACCTCATGATTTAACATTAATTTCATGGTGGTTGTTTGATTTAAAGAAGTTATGCATTTTCACTCCAAATCACTTACTTAGGATGCAAGAAAGTGCATAAATGCTAACAAAACAAGTGAAATTAGCTTGAAAAATGGGTATATGATGACTTGTCATCATTAGGGACGTACTGATCATCCCGTGAAAGCATGGCTTTGGTGTCCCCAGCCCTGTAGGAGACTCCAGCTGCTGAGACTAGATCCAAAACCAAGGCAGAAAAAGGTAAGTTGCCCGTAATTTGTACGTGCCCATGGCATTTCGGATGTGTCTTGGTAAGTTTAGAGACTGGTCTGTAATGATACACCAGAGTAGAACAGCCATGTCTGCAGTGAAGGATGACTCGTGAGTGCTCGGAAAGACGTAATGGGACATAATCTGTGCCCATACTCGAGCCTTCAAGGTAAGTGCGGAAGTCGATATCCCTTTTCATCGGAATCGATGGTATCCATAAATCCATCTGCTACCAGGTTGTACAATAACTCTGAGAACGGCATCCCAGTCAAATTGGTATGTCTAGCGCTGGAGTGAGGCTTCTTGAAATGCGTCCAATCCTTCTGGAGTAGGGGGAAGATCTAAAGCTCGCTGAATGGCCTCTTCAGTTATGGGGAGTTGCTTCTGACGGACATAGACAGACTGTAGGGTTGGCATATGAAAATTGGAGTAGAATTCAACTACCCTTGATAGATTAACCTGCCGTGGCTATCTATGTAGGAATCCCAATTGTCTTTGCTCAATGCGGGGCTCAGCAATTTCAACAATGCGGGTTGGGAGGATGAGAAGGTACTCATTGTTATAATTTCTCTCAGCCAGGATGGGGAATATCTGCTCACAGTAGTGGTTAGTGAACCGCGCAGTGTCCTTTGCTGGAAAGTCTTTCTCTTTTCATTGACCTTGATGATCCTCTTGATTCATTTTGTTGAGGGTTTAACCGCTGTTGAAGATGGTTCTGCCACTAATGCTCTCTTTGTTCCTTTCCTTGCTAGTGGATTGGGAGTAGCTTTCTCTTTACCTTTCTTGGTGGCCATCCTGAAAAGGGAAGAAGAAAATAACTTTTTAAATTGAAGGGTTAGAGCAAGGAAGGGGATGGTATCGGTGATAATCAATGCACGGTAAAGAAGGATGTCGTTAACACATGGTCATGACTACATGTGAAAGTTCATCAATGGAAATATATCAAGTGCATGTAATGACAATTAGATGCAAGATGTTTATTGGCATGCCGGCAAAGGCATGAGTAGCATAGATCAAGCATTAAATGTCCAAGTTAGATTATCAACTCATTCAAACTAACAATCTGTTTGTATTGACAATTATATTTTAATCAATAAAATATAAAAGGGGATTTGTGAAAAGCAGGCATTAGAGTAGTAGAATAGAATAATTTTAAATAATGCACAATGCCATATGGGCGTTTTCACAAACACTTAGCATGCATAGTAAGGATGTTGTTGAAAGTATTAAAATGAACATGCAAGCAACCCTTACAAAGTAATATATAATTGTTAAATAATTCCTTAATAATTCACAAGCAAAATATAGAAAATAGTGACCCAAATAAATTTCCAACACCAATTAAAAGGGTTTAAAAAGAAAAAGAAAGAAAAAAAGAAAGCATAGATAATGGAAGTAAAAAGAAAAAGAAGAAGAAAACATAAATAAAGATAAAATAATAATGGAAAAGTAAAGAGGGAAGAAGAAAAGAAAAGAACCTTGATGATGATTTGTGAAGAAGGAAGAAAGGGGGAGAGAAGAAAGTAAAAAGTGAGAAGGAGTAAAGAAGAAAGAAGAAAGAAATAAGAAATAAGAAGCGAGAAGAGAAAAATAGGATTTCGGGGAAAAGATAAGATATCTGGCGTTGATCTAGTAAAACAGTGCGTCGCATGTGATGCAGACGCGTAGGTCACACGTTCGCATGAGTTGCGATATGTTCAAGTGACACGGATGCGTCGATCACGCGGTCGCATGACTTTGATTTGTGCTAGTGGCGCGAGAGTAGTCTCGCATTCGCGTAACTCTCTGTCTCCAACGCATATTGCCAAAATTCAGGGTGACGCGTGCGCGTGAGTGACGCGCACGCGTGAATGGCCTTTCTTTTAAAATGATGTGGACACGTGGGGCACGCATTCGCATGGTAGGGCTTGTCCTTCTAACATGATTCCATCCTCACTCCATCACAGCTTGCTGCCATACACCCATTTACGTCAATTTCGCGGGGTCACACGTGCGCGTGGTTGACGCGCACGCGTGGAGGGCTGGTTTCGCACATGACGCGGAAGCGTCAGGGATGCGTTCGTGTGAACGCGTTGGAACCTAAGGCACGCCTCCATACACGCTCCCGCGTGACTTTCTATTCAATTTCCTTTTTCGCTAATTCTCCTTTGACGCGGACGCGTCAGTGACGCTGGCGCGTCGCGTGCTTCCTCTCATTTTTCGTTTTATATATGCAGAATGCAAATGCAAATGTGTATGCAAACTATATACAGAAATTATGAGAAGAGTCATTAACAAAAACAAAATAGGATAAATTAAAATAAAAATAAGGCTGTAACGAAACGATCATACCATGGTGGGTTGTCTCCCAGCTAGCACTTTGCTTTTACGTCCTTAAGTTGGACGGTCTGCAAGCTCATTCTGCTTCTGTTGGTGGGTCTTCTAAGAGGAAGACCTCGAATTCTTTGTGATCCTTCATCTTCTCACCATGATAAAGCTTTAGGCGATGTCCATTGACCTTGATGAATTTGGAGCTAGAAGGATGACGTAGGTGAAAAATTCCATATGGCTCTACCTTTTCTACTCTGTATGGACCTTCCCATCTTGATCTCAGTTTACCTGGCATGAGCCTCAGTCTAGAGTTATATAGAAGAACAAACTCATTTGGTCTGAATTCTCTCCTTTTTATGTGCTTGTCATGGACAGCCTTCATCTTTTCTTTGTATCGCTTGGAGTTGTCATATGCTTCTAGACGAAGGTTCTCTAGTTCTGCTAGTTGCAGCTTTCTTTCAGCACCAGCTTCCTCAAAGTTCATGTTGCACTCCTTCACAGCCCAAAAAGCCTTGTGTTCCACCTCTACTAGAAGGTGGCAAGCTTTTCCGTATACTAAGTGGAAGGGGCTCATCCCAATGGGTGTCTTGTACGCTGTTCTATATGCCCAAAGTGCATCTTGTAGCCTGGCACTCCAGTCCTTCCCACGAGGCTTTACTATCTTCTCCAGAATACACTTAATCTCTCTGTTAGAGACTTCTGCTTGCCCATTGGTCTGGGGATGGTAAGCTGTTGCTACTTTGTGAATTATCCCAGCAACGGCGCCATTTTGACGAGAGGACTTTTGCCGGTAAAGAATTTCACAAAAATAATCGCGTTGTAAGTATAGTTTCTAAACCAACAGAAAATCCTTTCGTACAAAAGTTTGGTTGTCACAAGTAACAAAACCCAATAAAATTTATAATCGAAGTATTGAAACCTTGGGTCGTCTTCTCAAGGAATTGCAGGGAGGTGTGTTTATTATTGGTTATGGAAAAAGGTATATTTTTGGGTTTTTGAAATAAGGGACAAGTATTTTTAAATGGTGAGAAAAATAAATTAATAATTAGAAAATCTCTTGGCAAGGTATGAGAACTGGAAATCCTATCCTAGTTATCCTTATCAGGTGTGATGAGAATTGGATTTTGCTCCCATTTAGTTAACCGTTACTAAATAAAGGAAAGTCAAGTGGACTAATTAACTTGATTCCTCAAGTCCTAGTCAACTCCTATGGAAAGACTAGCTTTAGAGGGATCCAAATCAATCAACAATCCCAATTTCCAATCAACTGCTGAGTTTGATAACTCAAGTGTCACCAATTACTCAACCAAAGCCAAAAGGGAAGAATATCTACTTGAATGAAAATAATTTGGATTAATTAGAAGCATCAATAAATCAAAGAAAGTAATCATAAGTCTGAAATACCTCAAATTATATTAAATAGAATATCAATTCTAACATGGGGTTCATAAACCAATTTGGAAAGATAAATAACAATTAAAGTAATAGAATAAATAAAAGTAGAAAATAAATTGAAGGAACAATGAACTTGGAATGACGAGAAGTAGCCTAATCATAATAGAAATCCTAAATCATAAATCCTAAGAGAGAGGAGAGGGCCTCTCTCTCTAGAAAACTACATCTAAAGCCTAAAATTATGAATTATCCACTTCTTGAGTAATCATGTCAGTCTCCTGTTACAAAAGTGGGTGCCTTGATCGCTCACGATTGCTCGTGGTGATCCAAAGCGACAAATAATATGGTTTCTAACAAAGGAAACAACAATGTTAGCATCATCAGTACGGGTAGGAATTGCTTCCACCCATTTAGAAACATAATCTACAGCTAACAGTATATAAAAGTAACCATTAGAATTTGGAAATGGACCCATGAAGTCAATGCCCCAAACATAAAAAATTTCACAGAAAATCATAATCTGTTGAGGCATCTCATCCCTCTTGGATATATTACAAAACCTTTGGTAAGGAGAACAAGATTTACAAAATTCAGCAGTGTCTTTAAAAAGAGTAGGCCACCAGAATCCACAGTCTAGAATTTTTCTAGCTGTTCTTTGAAGGCCAAAATGTCCTCCACTCTCAGATGAGTGGCAGGCCTCTAAAATGGACTGGAATTCTGATTGAGGCACACACCATCTAATTACTTGGTCAGCACCATACCTCCATAAATATGGATCATCCCATATATAATATTTGGACTCACTTTGATGCTTAGTAAAATTTGGAGGAAAAGTGTGGCTAACTAGATAATTAGCTAGAGGTACATACCAAGGAACTACTTCAGATACTGCATGTAAGCTATCAAATGGGAAATTATCATTTATAGGAGTGGAGTCATCCTTAATGTGATCAAGGCGACTCAAGTGGTATGCCACTAAATTCTGGTTACCACTCCTATCCTTAATTTCTAAATCAAATTCTTACAGCAGTAGTATCCAACGTATTAGCCTTGGTTTGGACTCCTTTTTAGCTAATAAATATTTTAGAGCTGCATGGTCTGAGTACACCACTACCTTAGTACCAAGTAAATACGCTCGGAATTTATCCAGAGCAAAAACAATAGCAAGAAGCTCTTTTTCAGTAGTAGTGTAATTAGATTGAGCAGCGTCTAAAGTCTTAGATGCATAAGCAATTACAAAAGGATTCTTACTTTTGCGTTGAGCCAGTGCCGCTCCTACTGCATGGTTGGAAGCATCACACATAATTTCAAATGGCTGGCTCCAGTCTGGTCCTCTCACAATTGGAGCTTAAGTCAGGGCGATCTTCAACTTATCAAACGCTTGCATACAATCCTCACTGAACTCGAACTCAATATCTTTCTGCAGCAATATGGATAAGGGCAATGCTACCTTACTGAAGTCCTTAATGAATCTCCTGTAAAAACCTGCGTGGCCAAGGAACAAACGGACTTCCCTCACGGAAGAGGGGTAAGATAAACTAGAAATGACATCTACCTTTGCTGGATCTATAGAAATACCAGTATTAGGCACAACATGTCCTAGTACAATTTCTTGTTTTACCATAAAGTGACATTTTTCAAAATTTAGTACAAGGTTTGAACTAACACACCTTTCTAACACTCTAGATAAACTATCTAAGCAAAGGCTAAAAGAATCACCATATACACTAAAATCATCCATAAAAACCTCCATACAGTTCTCAATGAGATCAGAGAAAATACTCATCATACATCTTTAAAAAGTGGCCGGTGCATTGCATAAGCCAAAGGGCATTCTCTTATAAGCATAAGTCCCAAAAGGACATGTAAAAGTAGTCTTTTCCTGATCTTCAGGAGCTATATAAATTTGAAAGTAGCCTGTATAATCATCTAAAAAATAGTAATGGGAGTTACCTGACAGGCGATCAAGCATCTGATCAATGAATGGAAAGGGGTAATGATCCTTGTGAGTGGCTTGGTTTAGATGCCTATAGTCAATGCAAACTCTCCATAAATTCTACACTCTAGTTGTCAGAAGCTCTCCATGCTCATTTCTCACTGTTGTGACTCCAGACTTCTTGGGCACCACTTGTACTGGATTGACCCATTCACTGTCTGAGATGGGATAAATGATACCTACTTCAAGTAGTCTGGTTACTTCTTTCTTGACAACTTCTAAGATGGTGGAGTTCAATCTTCTTTGAGGCTGACGGATAGGCTTTGCTCCTTCTTCTAAGAATATTCTGTGTTCACAAACTTGAGGGCTGATGCCTACTATATCCGCCAAGCTCCATCCAATTGCTTTCTTATGCTTCCTCAACACACTAAGCAGTTGTTCTTCCTATTGGAAAGTGAGCTCCCTTGCAATGATAACTGGAAACTTCTGCTTATCCTCAAGGTAAGCATACTTGAGGTGTGAAGGAAAGGGCTTTAATTTCAATATCTGCTCATGGCTAGGCTCTAGACCTTCTAGAGCTAATGATAATGGAAAGGCATCCTCATTTTATTCAGAGGATGTCCCCACACTTGGACCTTGCTCCATGTGCTTCTCTTCTATTTCCTCCTGGTGAACTGCAGTGACAGTTTCATCAATAATGTCACACTTGAATACGGAATGATCTTCCGGAGGATGCTTCATAACTTCATTCAGATTGAAGCTCACTTCTCGGCTGTCTATTTCAAAGGAATAGGTTCCTGAAAAGGCATCCAGCTTGAACTTCGAAGTCTTTAAGAATGGGCTTCCAAGTAGGATGGATGACGGCTTTCCCGAGTCATTTTAGGGCATCTCCAAGATATAGAAGTCAATGGGAAACATGAGCCCCTTAATGCTCACCAATACATCTTCAGCAATTTCAGCCACTGTAATAATGCTTTTATCTGCTAACACAAAACGAGCTGCCGACCTTTTTAAGGGAGGGAGCCTCAAAGTATCATATATAGACAAAGGCATTATACTAACATATGCTCCTAAATCACACATACAGTCAGAAAATATCACACCTCCAATGGTACAATTAACCATACATGGACCTGGATCACTACATTTTTCAGGTATACCTCCCATTAAATCAGATATAGAACTACCTAAAGGAATAGTTTCTAATTCATTAATTTTATCTTTATGTATGCACAAATCTTTTAGAAACTTGGCATATTTAGGTACCTGCTGAATAACATCAAAAAGGGGGACAGTTATCTCAACCTTTTTGAATATTTTTACCATTTTGGGATCAAGTTCCATCTGCTTTCTGGGCTTCCTTGCAAGGTGTGGAAATGGAATAAGGAGGGTGTTGCTTGCAGCTTCTGCATCCTTTGGTGTTTCATTCTGTGGTTGAGCTGCTTCTTCTTCAACTATGTTTTGTACGTCCTCTTCCACTTCCACCACATCCTCAGTTGGGACGTGTACTGTTGGGCTTGGGTCCTATTGGTTCCTCTCCTGCAATGTGGTTTTGGACCTCAAGGTGATGGCATTGATGCCACCCTTGGGATTAGGTAGGGGTTGAGAAGGAATTTCACTGGAGCTTGAAGGTTGATTGATGGAGTTAGGTGATGAATCTAACCAGGAGACAAGAGCTTGTAAAGTGGTAGTTAGACCATTCAAAGTAGAGCTCAGCTGCGTGTGCATCTCGTCATTTGATCAGGAATTTGAATAAGTGATCTGAGGTACTTGTTGTTGGTTGTGCTGGGGTCCTTGAGACTGTCTTAGGTGAGGGGCTCTGTAAGGTTGGTTTTGATTTTGCTGTCTGTTGTTGTTATTGTTATTCCACCTCTGTTTTCTGTTGTTATCCCTGCCTCCTCTATTGTAGTTGTCCCTCCAACCATGGTTAGAATTATCTCTCCAACCTTGGTTGGAGTTGTCCTGCCATCCTTGGTTATGGTTGCCACCTTGGTTGTAGTTGCCGCCTTGTTGATTGTATCCTTGATTCGGGCGGTCATAGAAGTTATGAGTGGCTACCACAGTGTTGTCTTCCTGTTGGAGCTGCGGACATTCATCAGTATAATGACTATAATCAACGCAGATCCCGCATACTCTTTATGGAACCAACTGTTGGCTTTGTTGTGGTAGGGGAGGCTGAGCTTGATGCGCCTGTTGTTGATTTAACTGCATTTGTTTCAGTAGGTTAGTCATTTCATATATACTCTGTGTAAGAGCCGTAGTCTCACTGCTAGAGGAAATCTCTGCAACAGTTTTTGAATGGCTGTGCCTATGCCTATGATTCCTAGTGGATTCAGCTAAGTCGCTGATCAATTGCCATGCTTCATCCGCGGTCTTGTACTTTTTCATACAACCATTACTAGCACCTTCCAATGTGGTCTTATCCTGAGGCTTCATGCCTTGTGTGAAGTAGCTAATCAACACCAACTTGCCAATCATGTGATGGGGGCATGCATCCAGGAGATTGTTGAAGCGCTCCCAATATTCGTAGAGAATCTCGGATTCGCCTTGAATGATCATAGAGATTTCTTTCCTCAATCTATCAGTAACTTCAGGTGGAAAGTATTTTTCCAAAAATTCTCTTCTAAGCGTATCCTAGTTAGTAACAGTCGCTTCAGGTTGAGTGTAGTACCATTCCCTTGCCTTTCCCTCAAGAGAAAACGGGAAGGCGGTTAACAAAATAGAAGTTTCATCTGCACCATGACGCCTAACAGTAGAATAGGCTGTCTGGAAATCCTTACGGTGCTTGATAGGCTCTTGAGCAGGTAAGCCATGAAACATGGGTAATAAGTTGATTAGTGCAATTTTCAGTTCAAAATCTGTAGCCAGAGTTGGGTGATGCACTTGATACGGCTGCAGTGTAAAATATGGGGCTCCAGCCTCCTGAAGAGTGATTCTCCTAGGTGCTGCCATGTTAACTGCACAGGAATCAACTGAATCAGTAGTAAATGAGCTTGTTTTGCTCTCAGATGGCGGTTCAGGTTCACCCTCAGATGAGATTGGTGAATCGATAACAATCACTTCACCACCCTCAGAGGCTAACCGACGTCGAGCTCGCCTAATACGTGAAAGAGTTCTTTCAATTTCAGGATCAAAAGCGGCTAAGCTCGGAATAGGCAATGAACGCGTCATTCAATAAGAAAAACATAGAGCTCATGGTAACAAAATAAAAATAAAATATGCAAAAAAAAATAAAAATATGTACAGTAATTAATAATCTAGCACACTATTGCAACTTCCCGACAACGGCGCCAAAAATTGATGTGAGGGCAGAAGTCGGCTAATTAAGAAATAAAATATGGAATACGTTGTGAGTATAGCTCTTAATTAGCTAAGGTCCGCCTTGTCAATTTTTAGAAAAGTTGTCACAAATTTTAGAAATAAAAATACTGGGAGTATGAGTCCCAGGTCGTCTCCCAATGAGTTGCAGAAAAGGGTGCTAATTTATTAATCAGGAATTTGCAAGAAGGTTTGAGTTGGATAATAAGCAATTTAAAATAACTGTAAATTAAAGCAATAAACTAAGAATTATTATTAATATTAAAAGGCCTTGATTGGGGGAATGATTAATTGGAAGTTCCATCCTTGTTGGAATCTTCTCAAGTGTAATGTAAAGAGGTTATTGTTTTCACTTAGTTAACCCTTACTAAATAAAGGAAAGTCAAGTGATTGAGCTAGCTCTTATCTGCAAATCCTAGTCCTCTCCCTTGGAAAGGTCTAGCGTTAGCAGATACAGAATTAGCCAACAACTTCCAATTTAACTAAACGCTTGAGCATTCCAACTCAAGTGTCTCCTCTTAATCAACCCCCATGTCAAGTAGAATTTCTACTCCATTGACATGAATATAATGCTCATAAAAATATAAGAAGACATAGCAAATTGAATAAAATAAAATAGAGAATTAAATGTAATTAAAAATAAAAGTAACTCTATATATTAATAAATTCAAAATGCAACATAATTATCTGAATAGGATTAATGAGCAACTGAAAAGAGTAAAGGAATAAGGAAACGAACTAAAGTAGTGACTTTAGCGGAGGTAATAACTCTTCAACATCCGAAATCCAAAGCAAAAGCATAAAATTATGAATGTAAAGCAAATCTAGATTCAGATCTAAAACTAAAAGCAATCCTAATATCAATGTATATGACTGGATCTCAATGTGTGTGGATGCCTCCTGAGTCTCTGCATGATTCCTAGCTTTATTCTGTGTTTCTGAGCCAAAAATTAGGTTAAAACACGGCCCGAAATCGCTCCCAGCATGTTCTCTTAATTCTGTAGATCGCGCATGTCATGCGTCCGCGTCATCCACGCGTGCGTGTCATTCAGCGTTTTCCTTGCTACGCGTACGCGTCATCCACGTGTTCGCGTCAGGCACACGAACGCGTCACTGTGATTTTTTTCCCTTTCGCGCGATCGCGTGAGCCATGCGTCCTCTTCGGTGTTCGCTGGTCATCTCCTTAGTTTCTTGTGTTCCTTCCATTTTTGCAAGCTTCCTCTCTATTCTCTAAGACATTCCTGCCCTATGAAGCCTGAAACACTTAACATACAGATCACGGCATCGAATTATATAAAGGAGAATTAAAATACACAATAAAAATATCTCTAGGAAGCAAGTTTTCAACTATAGAACAAATTTGGGAAGGAATTGTAATATCATGCTAATCATATGAATAAGTGGGTAAAGACTTGATAAAACCACTCAACTAAACACAATATAAATCATAAAATAATGGTCTATCAGGCGCCAAACTTGGCTCCCCTGGAATTTGACTTCAGATTTCTTATAAAAAGAAAAAGAAAAAAAAAAGAATAGGGGTGGCGCCAAACTTAGGCTGCACCAAGTTCGGCGCCAGGAGGAGCATTACCTTTCGGGGGTTACGGTGCCAAACTTCCACTTTCCTGAGTTTGGCGCCAGACACACACTTTTGGCCAATTCCAAACCAAATCCCACATAATCCAACCAATCCTACCCCCAAATCCTACCCAAAATCCTTTCATCTGGTCCCCACCCATCAAAACCTTCCCAAATCAATTACCAGATACTCTTTTTTTCAAAGCCCTCGCCCCTTTACCCTATACCCATGACCTTGTCCCCTTCCTCATTCAGGCCAACCCGTGACAAGCTCCCCTCCTAACCCCACTCCGTGAAACCTTCCTAGACCCAAGACTCACCCGTAACCCCCCCCCCCACCCCATTCCCATACACAACTCTTCCTTATTCCCTTCCCCAATTATTCTTTCCATTACCCAATAGCCTCCTATGATTCCTCCCTCACCAAACCCCCTCCTGATTCGCTTTCCCTTATTTCATTCCCCATACATCCCTTTCCAACCCTGACCCCTCCTATGTATGTCACATATCCTGTTAAGTCTATATAATTAGAAATTTAGGAGAAATTGTTTTCAAGCTATTGTTCAAGTAAATAGCCTTTCCAAGTTATACAAGAACTCAATTAGAACCAAGGTCATACTTTTGTTCAACCCAGATTCATAAGATAAAGGAAAAAAATAATTCTTGAAATCGAAATCAGTACATGAATTAAAATAGAAAAATAATAGTATCAATCCATACAAGAGACAGAGGTTATTATCTCTTCTCTTATACACCTCATTCCGCAATTTACAATTTTTTAGAATCTTAGTTATTGATGAGCGGATAATTTGTACGCTTTTTGGCATTGTTTTTAGTATGTTTTTAGTATGATCTAGTTAGTTTTCAGTATATTTTTATTAGTTTTTAGTTAAAATTCACTTTTCTGGACTTTACTATGAGTTTGTGTGTTTTTCTGTGATTTCAGGTATTTTCTGGCTGAAATTGAGGGACCTGAGCAAAAATCTGATCCAGAGACTGAAAAGGACTGCAGATGCTGTTGGATTCTGACCTCCCTGCACTCGAAGTGGATTTTCTGGAGCTACAGAAGCCCAATTGGCGCGCTCTCAACGGCGTTGGAAAGTAGACATCCTGGGCTTTCCAGCAATATATGATAGTCCATACTTTGCTAAAGATTTGATTGCCCAAACCGGCGTTCAAAGTCACCCTCAGGAATTCCAGCGTTAAACGCCGGAACTGGCACCTAAATGGGAGTTAAACGCCCAAACTGGCATAAAAGCTGGCGTTTAACTCCAAGAAGAGTCTCTACACGAAATTGCTTCATTGCTCAGCCCAAGCACACACCAAGTGGGCCCGGAAGTGGATTTTTACGTCATTTACTCATCTCTGTACACCCTAGGCTACTAGTTTTCTATAAGTAGGACCTTTTGCTATTGTATTGAGATATCGGGGTAGCTATCTTCATTTTATGCTATCTTAGATCATTGGGAGGCTGGCCATTCGGCCATGCCTAGACCTTGTTCTTATGTATTTTCAACGGTGGAGTTTCTACACACCATAGATTAAGGTGTGGAGCTCTGCTGTACCTCGAGTATTAATGCAATTACTATTGTTCTTCTATTCAATTCCGCTTGTTCTTTGTCCAAGATATCACTTGTTCTTCAACTTGATGAATGTGATGATCCGTGACACTCATCATCATTCTCACCTATGAACGTGTGACTGACAACCACCTCCGTTCTACCTTAGATTGGGTGAATATCTCTTGGATTCCTGATACACGATGCATGGTTGATCGCCTGACAACCGAGTGCTCGCCTGACAAACGAGCCAGCCATTCCGTGAGATCAGAGTCTTCGTGGTATAGGCAAGAACTGATGGCGGCATTCAAGAGAATCCGGAAGGTCTAACCTTGTCTGTGGTATTCTGAGTAGGATTCAATGATTGAATGACTGTGACGTGCTTCAAACTCCTGAAGGCGGGGCGTTAGTGACAGACGCAAAAGAATCACTGGATTCTATTCCAGCCTGATCGAGAACCGACAGATGGATAGCCGTGCCGTGACAGGGTGCGTTGAACATTTCCACTGAGAGGATGGGAGGTAGCCACTGACAACGGTGAAACCCTTGCATAAGCTTGCCATGGAAAGGAGTAAGAAGGATTGGATGAAGACAGTAGGAAAGCAGAGAGACGGAAGGGAAGGCATCTTCATACGCTTATCTGAAGTTCCTACCAATGAATTACATAAGTATCTCTATCCTTATCTTTATGCTTTATTCGTATACCACTATACCCATTTGAGTCTGCCTAACTAAGATTTACAAGGTGACCATAGCTTGCTTCATACCAACAATCTCTGTGGGATCGACCCTTACTCGCGTAAGGTTTATTACTTGGACGACCCAGTGCACTTGCTGGTTAGTTATGCAAAGTTGTGTTTATGCCATGGTATTGAGCACCAAGTTTTTGGGGCCATTACTAGGGATTAGTTGAATTGTGAAAAGTAGTGATCACAATTTCGCACACCAAGTTTTTGGCGCCGTTGCCAGGGATTGTTTCGTGTATGGACAACTGACGGTTCATCTTGTTGCTTAGATTAGGTATTTTTCTTCAGAGTTCTTAAGAATGAATTCTAGTGTTTCATGATGATCTGTTGAAGTCTGGCTGGCTGAGAAGCCATGTCTAATCTTATTGGACCGAGGTTTCAACTGATCATCACAAGAGCTTGTTGATCTCTATCAATCTTGCTATTGGAGCAATGATCTGCTAAGGCTTGGCTGGCCATTGGCCATGTCTAGTGTTTTGGACCGAAGCTTTCTTTGAAAGCTTGGCTGGCTGAGAAGCCATGTCTAATTCCTGGACCGGAGTCTTAGACTAGCATTGCAATGATTCCTGGAATCCAAATTAAGAATTTTGAAACTTTTATTTTCTATTTTCATATAATTTTCGAAAAAAAAACACAAAAATTTTCAAAATCATAAAAAACCAAAAATATTTTATGTTTCTTGTTTGAGTCTAGTGTCTAATTTTAAGTTTGGTGTCTTGCATGTATTGTTTATTTGATCTTGGTTCTATTTTCAAGTCAATAGTACAGGGAACTGAAGATTCAGAACATGCAGCAGAGGAATTACACAAAAAAAGCTGAGCGTTCAAAATGCCCAGTGAAGAAGGACAGACTGGCGTTTAAACGCCAGCCAGGGTGCCTGGTTGGGCGTTTAACGCCCAAAAAGGTAGTGCATTGGGCGTTAAATGCCAGAATGTGCACCATTCTGGGCGTTTAACGCCAGGATGGCACAAAGGGGAGGATTTTGTTTTCAAATCAATTTTTTTCAAGTTTTCAAAGTTTTTCAAAATCAAATCTTTTTCAAATCATATCTTTTCAATCAAATGTTTTCAAAATCAATTTCTTTCCTTTTTCAAAGATACTTGCTAACAATTAATGATTTGATTGAACATTTCAAGTATGTTGCCTTTTCTGTTGAGAAAGGTTTAATGTTTGAATCATATCTTTTCTTGCTAAGCAAGACATTAATTTTTAAAATCAAATCTTTTTAAAATTGTTTTCAAATCATATCTTTTCAATCACATATTTTTAAAACCAATCATATCTTCTTAACCACATCTTTTTCAAAATAATTTTCAATCAAATCTTTTTGACTTCTAATTTCAAAATCTTTTTCAAAAATCACTTGATTTCTTTCCCACTCTTATTTTCGAAAATTAATTAGTGTTTTTCAAAATGTTTTCAAATTCTTTAACTTAATTTTCGAAAAAGCTCTTCCCCTCTTCTCACATCCTTCTATTTGTGGAGCATCACTCCTCTTCAATGCACAATTCGAACTCTATTTAACTAAAGTTCGAATTCTCCTACTTCTTTCTTCCATTTTTCTTTTCCTCTGACACCTTAAGGAATCTCTATACTGTGACATAGAGGATTCCATATTTTCTTGTTCTCTTCTCTTTCAAATGAGCAGGAACAAAGATAAAGGCATTCTTGTTGAAGCTGACCCTGAACCTGAAAGGACCTTGAAGCGAAAGCTAAGAGAAGCTAAGGCACAACTCTCTGCAGAGGACCTAACAGAAATCTTCAAAGAAGAAGAACACATGGCAGCCGAAAACAACAACAATGCCAACAATGCAAGGAAGGTGCTGGGTGACTTTACTGCACCTACTCCCGACTTCTATGGGAGAAGCATCTCTATCCCTGCCATTGGAGCAAACAACTTTGAGCTTAAGCCTCAATTATTTTCTCTAATGCAACAGAATTGCAAGTTTCATGGACTTCCATTGGAAGATCCCCATCAGTTTTTAGCTGAATTCTTGCAAATCTGTGACACTGTCAAGACTAATGGGGTTGACCCTGAGGTCTACAGACTTATGCTATTCCCTTTTGCTGTAAGAGACAGAGCTAGGACATGGTTGGACTCACAACCTAAAGAAAGCCTGGAGTCATGGGAAAAGCTAGTCAATGCCTTCTTGGCAAAGTTCTTTCCACCTCAAAAATTGAGTAAGCTTAGAGTGGAAGTCCAAACCTTCAGACAGAAGGATGGAGAATCCCTCTATGAAGCTTGGGAAAGATACAAACAATTGATCAGAAAATGTCCATCTGACATGCTTTCTGAATGGAGCATCATAGGTATTTTCTATGATGGTCTCTCTGAACTGTCCAAGATGTCTTTGGATAGCTCTGCTGGAGGATCTCTTCATCTGAAGAAGACGCCTATAGAAGCTCAAGAGCTAATTGAAATGGTTGCAAATAACCAATTCATGTACACTTCTGAAAGGAATCCTGTGAACAATGGGACTAATCAGAAGAAAGGAGTTCTTGAGATTGATGCTCTGAATGCCATTCTGGCTCAGAACAAGATATTGACTCAACAAGTCAATTTGATTTCTCAAAGTCTGTCTAGAATGCAAAATGCACCAAGCAGTACTAAGGATGCTTCATCTGAAGAAGAAGCCTATGATCCTGAGAACCCTTCAATGGAAGAGGTGAATTACCTAGGAGAACCCTATGGAAACACCTATAATTCTTCATGGAGAAATCATCCAAATTTCTCATGGAAGGATCAACAGAGACCTCAACAAGGTTTCAACAACAATAATGGTGGAAGAAACAGGTTTAGCAATGGCAAGCCTTTCCCATCATCTTCTCAGCAACAGACAGAGAATTCTAAGCAGAACCCCTCTGACTTAGCAACTATGGTCTCTGATCTAATCAAAACCACTCAAAGTTTCATGACTGAAACAAGGTCCTCCATTAGGAATTTGGAGGCACAAGTGGGACAGCTGAGCAAGAAAGTTACTGAACTCCCTCCTAGTACTCTCCCAAGCAATACAGAAGAAAATCCAAAAGGAGAGTGCAAGGCCATCAACATGGCCGAATTTGGAGAGGAAGGAGAGGAAGTGAACGCCACTGAGGAAGACCTCAGTGGGCGTGCACTGACCTCCATTGAGTTCCCCAATGAGGAACCATGGGAATCTGAGGCTCAAAATGAGACCATGGAGATTCCATTGGACTTACTTCTGCCTTTCATGAGCTCTGATGAGTATTCTTCCTCTGAAGAGGATGAGTATGTCACTGAAGAGCAAGTTGCTAAATACCTTGGAGCAATCATGAAGCTAAATGACAAGTTATTTGGAAATGAAACTTGGGAGAATGAACCCCCTTTGCTCACCAAAGAACTGGATGACTTGTTTAGGCAGAAATTACCTCAAAAGAGACAAGATCCTGGGAAGTTTTCAATACCTTGTACCATAGGCACCATGACCTTCAAGAAGGCTCTGTGTGACTTAGGGTCAAGTGTAAACCTCATGCCTCTCTCTGTAATGGAGAAGCTAGGGATCTTTGAGGTGCAAGCTGCAAGAATCTCATTAGAGATGGCAGACAACTCAAGAAAACAAGCTCATGGACTTGTAGAGGATGTTTTGGTGAAGATTGAAGACCATTACATCCCTGCTGATTTCATAGTCCTAGAGATTAGGAAGTGCATGGATGAATCTATCATCCTTGGCAGACCCTTCCTAGCCACAGCAAAGGCTGTGATTGATGTTGATAGAGGCGAACTGATCATTCAAGTGAATGAAAGATCCTTTGTGTTTAAGGCTCAAGGATATCCCTCTGTCACCATGGAGAGGAAGCATGAAGAGCTTCTCTCAAATCAGAGTCAAACAGAGCCCCCACAGTCAAACTCTAAGTTTGGTGTTGGGAGGCCACAACCAAACTCTAAGTTTGGTGTTGAACCCCCACATTCAAACTCTAAGTTTGGTGTTGGGAGGTTCCAACATTGCTCTGAGAAAATGTGAGGCTCCATGAGAGCCATCTGTCAAGCTACTGACATTAAAGAAGCGCTTGTTGGGAGGCAACCCAATGTTATATGTTATCTATTTTCTTTTGTTATTCTATTTTATTTTGTAGGTTGATGATCATGAGAAGTCACAAAATCAATTGAAAAAGCAAAAACAGAATGAAAAACAGGAAGAAAAACAGCACACCCTGGAGGAAGAACTTACTGGCGTTTAAACGCCAGTAAGAGTAGCAGTTGGGCGTTTAACGCCCAGTCTGGCACCATTCTGGGCGTTTAACGCCAGAAAGGGGCACCAGACTGGCGTTAAACGCCAGAAAAGGGCAAGAACCTGGCGTTAAACGCCAGAAATGGGCATCAGCCCGGCGTTTAACGCCAGAATTGGCTCAAAACGTGATTTTGCATGCCATTTGGTGCAGGGATGACTTTTCCTTGACACCACAGGATGTGTGGACCCCACAGGATCCCCACCAACCCCACCACTCTCTCTCTTCTTCACCTATTCACTAATCACCTCAACACCTCTTCCCCAAAAACCCTTCACCTATCAAATCCCATCTTCTCTTCACCACTCACATCCATCCTTCATAAAACCCCACCTACCTCACCATTCAAATTCAAACCACTCTCCCTCCCAAACCCACCCATACATGACCGAACCATGAGACCCCCCTTCCCTATATATACCCTTCTTCACCCCTTCATTTTCACACAACCTAAACACCACTTCTCCCCCTCTTTGGCCGAACACAAAGCCATTCCCTTCTTCCTCATTTCTTCTTCTTCTACTCTCTTCTTTCTTCTTTTGCTCGAGGACGAGCAAACCTTTTAAGTTTGGTGTGGTAAAAGCGTTGCTTTTTCGTTTTTCCATAACCATTTATGGCATCCAAGGCCGGAGAAATCTCTAGAAAGAGGAAAGGGAAGGCAAAAGCTTCCACCTCCGAGTCATGGGAGATGGAAAGATTCATCTCAAGGGTGCATCAAGACCACTTCTATGAAGTTGTGGCCTTGAAGAAGGTGATCCCCGAGGTCCCTTTTTCACTCAAAAAGGGTGAATATCTGGAGATCCGACATGAGATCCGAAGAAGAGGTTGGGAAGTTCTTACCAACCCCATTCAACAAGTCAGAATCTTAATGGTTCAAGAGTTCTATGCCAATGCATGGATCACCAAGAACCATGATCAAAGTGTGAACCCGGACCCAAAGAATTATCTTACTATGGTTCGGGGGAAATACTTGGATTTTAGTCCGGAAAGTGTAAGGTTGGCATTCAATTTGCCCATGATGCAAGGAGATGAACATCCTTACACTAGAAGGGTCAACTTTGATCAAAGGTTGGACCAAGTCCTCACAGACATTTGTGAAGAGGGCGCCCAATGGAAGAGAGATTCAAGAGGGAAGCCGGTTCAATTGAGAAGGCATGACCTCAAACCCGTGGCTAGAGGATGGTTGGAGTTTATCCAACGCTCTATCATTCCCACTAGCAACTGGTCTGAAGTTACTTTAGACCGAGCCATCATGATCCATAGCATCATGATTGGAGAAGAAGTGGAAGTTCATGAGGTTATAGCCCAAGAACTCTATAAGGTGGCGGACAAGTCCTCTACCTTGGCAAGGTTAGCCTTTCCTCATCTCATTTGTCACCTCTGTTATTCAGTTGGAGTTGACATAAAGGGAGACATCCCCATTGATGAGGACAAGCCCATCACTAAGAAGAGGATGGAGCACACAAGAGACCCCTCTCATCATGAGATCCCTGAGATACCTCAAGGGATGCACTTTCCTCCACAAAACTATTGGGAGCAACTAAACACCTCCCTAGGAGAATTGAGTTCCAACATGGGACAACTAAGGGTGGAGCATCAAGAACACTCCATCATTCTCCATGAAATTAGAGAAGACCAAAGAATCATGAGAGAGGAGCAACAAAGACAAGGAAGAGATATTGAGGAGCTCAAGCACTCCATAGGATCTTCAAGAAGAAGAACAAGCCGCCATCACTAAGGTGGACCCGTTCTTTAATTTCCTTGTTCTTTATTTTCCTGTTTTTCGAAAATTAATGCTTATGTTTGTCCATGTTTGTGTCTTGTGATCATTAGTGTCTTAGTGTCTATGCCTTAAAGTTATGAATGTCCTATGAATCCATCACCTTTCTTAAATAAAAAATGTTCTTAATTGAAAAAGAAAAGAATTGCATGAATTTTGAATTTTATAGCAGTTTAATTATTTTGATGTGGTGGCATTACTTTTGTCTTCTGAATGTATGCTTAAACAGTGCATATGTCTTTTGAATTTGTGGTTCATGAATGTTGGCTCTTGAAAGAATGATGAAAAAGGAGACATGTTACTGAGGATCTGAAAAATCATAAAAATGATTCTTGAAGCAAGAAAAAGCAGTGAATACAAAAAAAAAAAAGAGAAGAGGCGAAAAAAAAACGAAAAAAGAAAGTGAAAAAGAAAGAAAAAGAAGGAATAAAGTTGTGATCCAAGGCAAAAAGAGTGTGCTTAAGAACCCTAGACACCTCTAATTGGGGACTCTAGCAAAGCTGAGTCACAATCTGAAAAGGTTCACCCAATTATGTGTCTGTGGCATGTATGTATCCGGTGGTAATACTGGAAGACAGAGTGCTTTGGGCCACGGCCAAGACTCATAAAGTAGCTGTGTTCAAGAATCATCATACTTAACTAGGAGAATCAATAACACTATCTGGATTCTGAGTTCCTAAAGAAGCCAATCATTCTGAGTTTCAAAGGATAGAGTGAGATGCCAAAACTATTCAGAGGCAAAAAGCTAAAAGCCCCGCTCATCTAATTAATACTGATCTTCATAGATGTTTTTGGAATTCATTGCATATTCTCTTATTTTTATCTTATTTGATTTTCAGTTGCTTGAGGACAAGCAACAATTTAAGTTTGGTGTTGTGATGAGCGGATAATTTGTACGCTTTTTGGCATTATTTTTAGTATGTTTTTAGTATGATCTAGTTAGTTTTCAGTATATTTTTATTAGTTTTTAGTTAAAATTCACTTTTCTGGACTTTACTATGAGTTTGTGTGTTTTTCTGTGATTTCAGGTATTTTCTGGCTGAAATTGAGGGACCTGAGCAAAAATCTGATCCAGAGACTGAAAAGGACTGCAGATGCTGTTGGATTCTGACCTCCCTGCACTCGAAGTAGATTTTCTGGAGCTACAGAAGCCCAATTGGCGCGCTTTCAACGGCGTTGGAAAGTAGACATCCTGGGCTTTCCAGCAATATATGATAGTCCATACTTTGCCCAAGATTTGATGGCCCAAACCGGCGTTCAAAGTCACCCTCAGGAATTCCAGCGTTAAACGCCGGAACTGGCACCTAAATGGGAGTTAAACGCCCAAACTGGCATAAAAGCTGGCGTTTAACTCCAAGAAGAGTCTCTACACGAAATTGCTTCATTGCTCAGCCCAAGCACACACAGAGTGGGCCCGGAAGTGGATTTTTACGTCATTTACTCATCTCTGTACACCCTAGGCTACTAGTTTTCTATAAGTAGGACCTTTTGCTATTGTATTGAGATATCGGGGTAGCTATCTTCATTTTATGCTATCTTAGATCATTGGGAGGCTGGCCATTCGGCCATGCCTAGACCTTGTTCTTATGTATTTTCAACGGTGGAGTTTCTACACACCATAGATTAAGGTGTGGAGCTCTGCTGTACCTCGAGTATTAATGCAATTACTATTGTTCTTCTATTCAATTCCGCTTGTTCTTTGTCCAATATATCACTTGTTCTTCAACTTGATGAATGTGATGATCCGTGACACTCATCATCATTCTCACCTATGAACGTGTGACTGACAACCACCTCCGTTCTACCTTAGATTGGGTGAATATCTCTTGGATTCCTGATACACGATGCATGGTTGATCGCCTGACAACCGAGTGCTCGCCTGACAAACGAGCCAGCCATTCCGTGAGATCAGAGTCTTCGTGGTATAGGCAAGAACTGATGGCGGCATTCAAGAGAATCCGGAAGGTCTAACCTTGTCTGTGGTATTCTGAGTAGGATTCAATGATTGAATGACTGTGACGTGCTTCAAACTCCTGAAGGCGGGGCGTTAGTGACAGACGCAAAAGAATCACTGGATTCTATTTCGGCCTGATCGAGAACCGACAGATGGATAGCCATGCCGTGACAGGGTGCGTTGAACATTTCCACTGAGAGGATGGGAGGTAGCCACTGACAACGGTGAAACCCTTGCATAAGCTTGCCATGGAAAGGAGTAAGAAGGATTGGATGAAGACAGTAGGAAAGCAGAGAGACGGAAGGGAAGGCATCTTCATACGCTTATCTGAAGTTCCTACCAATGAATTACATAAGTATCTCTATCCTTATCTTTATGCTTTATTCGTATACCACTATACCCATTTGAGTCTGCCTGACTAAGATTTACAAGGTGACCATAGCTTGCTTCATACCAACAATCTCCGTGGGATCGACCCTTACTCGCGTAAGGTTTATTACTTGGACGACCCAGTGCACTTGCTGGTTAGTTGTGCAAAGTTGTGTTTATGCCATGGTATTAAGCACCAAGTTTTTGGGGCCATTACTAGGGATTAGTTGAATTGTGAAAAGTAGTGATCACAATTTCGCACACCAGTTATCTCTCTGAACCATGAGCAACTAAACCTCCACTGTTAAGGTTAGGAGCTCTGTTTATTCTATGGATTAATATTATTACTGTTTTATTTTAATTTATGTATTGATTTCAATTTCAATAATTGTTTTCATTCTTTATCTTATGAATATGGGTAGAACGAAAGTATGACCCTTGTTCTAATTGAGTTCTTGTAAAACTTGGAAAAACTCTTTACTTGAACAACAACTTGAAAATAATTTCTCCTAAATTTCTAATTATTTGGACTTAACAGGATACGTGACATATAATCCTCTTATATTTGGGTAATTAGGATTTCTGTGGCATATAAACTAAAATTGAACTTAACCTTCTGATTGGAATCAAGTGACCAAGGAATTGGCGGTTGATGAAGATTAGAAGAGACCAAAAAGGTCTAAGGAATTAGGGTTTATTCACATATAGTTTGCCATGAATTGAATGTTGCATGATTAAAATAGTTGGTAAGAAAAGTTAATCATGAAAATGAATATCTCTGAAGCCTTAACTGTTCTCTCCATATATTTCACAACCCATTTACTACTTGCTTTCTGATATTCTAAATTTACTGTTAATGCTTTTGAATTTTCAAAACACCATTTCCTTTTTGTCTAACTAAGTAAATCATTCAATCATTGTTGTTTAATCCATCAATCCTCGTGGGATTGACCCTCACTCACCTGAGGTATAACCATTATAAGAAGGTGCCAATGAAACAGGTTTTTACTTGCTCCGGAGCCTCTTTGCTCACACGGTGCAAATTTCCATCAAAATCAATGTATGTTAGAGCAGTCCTCTTAATTCCGGCTTGAGCCTGGTCAATCAAAACATTAAAATTATGAGTTAAATTAAAACATTTTATATGTATTCTTCTTGTCCTAAAGAGTGGTTTTACTATATTTACCTCCTTTGGATCAGCAAGCATCCTAACAATTGCAGCATCTATAGCATCTTGATTTTCGGTCCTAGAGGCCCTTGCAGCAAGAAGGATAACATAATCCTTCTCAACACCCTTAGCAAATACTTCAATCAAGTTTCTATCAACACTAAGCTTACTCAATGTCAAGGTTACAGTTTTGTCACTGCAGAGGACATCCATCCTAGCCATTTCCTTAATAGTCGTCAAACATTTCGAGCAATTGAGCAAATGAAGAAGTTACCAATTACTGTAAGCACTTTCTAGAAGTGTCCAACTTGGTTAGTGTTGTCGACCAAGTAAGCCGCTATACCAAGGGAGGTGTGCAGACCAGTGGCAATCACAACTGCTTCTATCTCATCCTTCTTGACTGTTGATCCAGAAAATACTTCATCAGTGGGGTTCTTGGTCACTAGAACAGATTCTTCTATTAAAGCAAACTGAACAACACTTAGAGGATTGTCCTCGAGAAGACAAGCATCGGCCGGAATGATATCTCCTAATTTAATGTTGATTATGTCTCCTGGTACTAAAATTGCCGTATCTTGTTCACTCCAGAGGCCATCTCTTAAAATATGCAATAGAAAAAAGATAACTTGCACTAAATAAATAACAAAGTAACAATAACTAATTGACCATTCAATTAGATCTAAAATCATTTTAGAATTTTGACAAAGAAAATAAGAAATATTTTAAAAGTAAAAGTTAATTTTCCATAAGGTTTCAATTTGTGATACAAGCATATATGATTAGATGCGCCAGAAGCAGTAAGTAAAACTCATAGTTAAACGTAACCTTCATAAATAAATTTATGTTTTTGGCACAAATAATTAGAACTAAAAATTATAACCAGATAATTAGCAAAAAAAACATCAGAACCAAAAAAATAGAATGAATAACAAAAACAATAAGAACATAATCAAAACCCTAAACCAAAACTTAGAACCAAAAACAAATAATCATAACAAAAAATCAAAATTTAAATCAGTTTAGAATCAACAATAATAACAGAACCATGAGAGATGCAGAGATTTCAGAAGACTCCAAATACAATACTGACAGTGACAAGAACATCAAGCAGGACTGCCAGCGACGCAACTGGTAGCAGCAGCAGCCATTGCACAAAGCTTATGGCAAAAGAAATCAAAGAGCGATGGAGAGATGCTGGATGGTGAGATGACAGAGACGATGGGGCTAAAACCGAAGAGACGATGAAGACGCTGGATGGAGACCACGACAGTGCTGGAAAAGCAGCGACGCAGAATAAAATGAACGAGGGCATTGTGGGCTGGATGAGGGCGCGACTGTAATGGAATATGCCGTCGACAAAGAGTGTTGAGTCTCTGGTGGGAGCGTGAGAAGTGTGAGAAACTTGGAGAGTGGAAGCTAGAGAGTGCGGCGCTGGAGTGTGATGTGTGTGTTAGGGTTAGGTTTTAGTGGGGCAGAGGATAGTGCAGTAGTGCAATAGTGCAGGCTTGGCATTTTTAGCTGGCACCGCGATAGATGAGGAAATTACTAGAGATAATGAGATTTTTAATTTTTAATTTGAAGTAGTGAGAAGGGCGCCTATATGCGTTTTTAATTTTTGAAATTAAATGTTTTTTGAATTAATATAACTTATTTTATTTCTTGAATTATTTTTTTAATTTTTATTTTAATTTTTTAAAAAAGAATTTACGTTTTAAAAAATCTTTTATAAATTAAATAAAAATTTTTAAATAAATATAAAAAAATTTATATAAATATCAATAATTTTATATTAAAATAAATAAATTAAAATAATTTATATTATTTTTAATTTAAAAATATTTTTATATTTTATAATTTATATTTCCACCACCAAATCTCAGAAATAAGTTTAATATAAATATAAGCTATTAGATATTTTGTATATAATAAAATTTATTTAAAGTATAATTTATATAACGATATATATCATATAAATAAATAGTAGGCAAGTATTTAATATTCAAATTTCATTTCGTATTTATAACAATTTATGGATTAGTGACAAACTGTTAAATAGAACTCTAATCATTTGTCATCAGGTTATTAAGGAATATCATAAAAACTAAAAATAGTCAAAAATATATATGAGATATATTATTTTGCCAATAAAAAATGGATTTGTATATATGTTAAATAGACGAAGATTTTAAAATATTTTATGACTTTTTAGTTTAATTTTAATCATCCATATAAAATATTTAATAGGTCATATATATCTTATTTATATTCTAATATATTTGTCAATACTATATATATATATATATATATATAATATATAATATATATATATATATATAGGTATTGATTACTTCTTGTATCAATGTAGTTTAGTTATTGAAAATTCTTTATTTATGGACTTCAATTTTCTAGTTATCCTGAACAATTTATGGTCAGAGTCCAATCCGATAAAATTTTTTATTAAATATTAGAAAAAAACTCCAATTTTTTTGGCTGAGCAATTTAAAAAAAAAAATATTAGCTAAAAATTTTTTTTAAGTTAATCGTGTTACTTTTTTTTAGAGGTTAGTCGAGGTCAGGTCCAAAAAAAAATATACTAGCTTATTTTGCAAAAAAAAAAAAGAAAAGAAAAAGAGGCATCCATTTGGCCCAAGAATTGATCAGCTTAATTTGCTATTTTTTCTAGTTAATCGAGCTAAGTTGTTTAGGCTCTCTACTTTTTTTATGAGTTTAATTTTAGAGTCAAATAACCATCTATTTAAGTCAGGTAAATGAGCTAGTCCGACGAATTTAACCTATTTTAATGATTCTAATTAATTCAAGAGTAGCTAGCTCAGTTTAATCTTTATTGAATGAATTCCTAAATGATTCTAATTAATAATAAAATTTGTACGATCATATGCAAATAAATCCTCATATATAACATTTTAATTATCTTTTTTATTATATATTTTTTTAGTGTATTTTGTTATTGAAAATTATCATTATGCTCCCATTTCTTAAAAATATTGAATTTTTAAATTTGTCTTTACATTATATTAAATTTAAACTTAATTCAAATTAACAGCAAATTTTCTATTAAAAATAACAACAAATTTGTGATCTAATTGCGACAAAAATATTTTTTAAGAAAAAGCTTTTGATTTGAGTTGTTTGTGAGATTTTTGAGAATCAACATCTTGCTAGAATATTTTAAGTTATTAATTATTAAAAATTAGCTAGCTAATTAGTTGCGACTTTGAAACTTTAATTATTCTCTCATTTAAAATAGCTTTAGATTAGTGACAAAATTGTGACAAATTACATTAGCTTGTTTGGCAAATTTGCTTCAAACTTTTTATAAATTTTTCATGGGTTTATATAAAGGTTAGCGATTAGTAGTAACATGAAATAAGGACAGAATAAGGACTAACATTTTTTCTCACAAATTAGTAGCAACAAGAAATATGCGAGGAAAGTATATCAGTTATTAAGCGGTCACTAATTACTCACTAAATAAGCTTTTGATTAGTGAATCAATTACGACCAGTTACTTCTAAAATGTTCACGATTAGATTTGTATTTGTTATAACTCTACGATGGATTTCCAACGATATTAGCGAGTAATTTGCTACAAAATAGGTAGGATATAGCTTTTACTTTGTGACAAGATCGCAGTTACCAAGTAGCTCGCTAAATTAAACTTGCGACAACTTAGCAACAAATGTATTTCGACACCTAATCAGCTACTTGAAATCAGCGAACAAAGTGTGTCAGTTGTTAAACGGTCGCAAATTTCTCGCTACTTAGGTCCTACGCGTTCAATATCCGTATTTCCACTTTAGCAACTAATTAGCAAGAAACACTTCCCTAGCTGAATGATTTATCTGTTGCGACGAGTTAGCAACGACTATTTTTTGTCGCTACCCTAATTTTGAATTTTAAAATATTATGCAACAAATTAGCGAGAAACTAGTTGCTAACTAAAATTGAAAACTTTGGTGACAAATTACTTAGAAAATTGTCCATCACAAAATGCATTTCAAGTCTTTGTGACGGATTAGCTAGTAACATTGTTCCTTACTAATTAGCCTTTTTGCACAAAGTTTATTTAGCGACGAACTAGTGTGTGAATTGTTTCTCGCTAATTGTATATCAAACACTTGTGACAGAATGGTGACAATAATATCACTTGCTATTTTACTTTTATTTGATTGAATCCCTAAATGACTGATTTGCTAGAACATTGTCACTCGCTAATTAATTTGTGACAAATTTAGCAAAAAAAAAATTTCTTTTTCTTTTTTTAACTACAAAAGTCAATTTACAAAAAACAAAATTACTCATAAATCTCTCGCTAATCAGTCATTTTTCTCAAGTTCGGATATTTTATAACCGCTCATCAATTATGTCGTTAGTGTGTCACTAATTCCTCCCAAGTTAGTGACGGATTAATGACAAAATATTTTTCGCAAAAATCTATCACTAATTTATTAAATTCTTGTAGTGCTTCTGTTGTCGCAAGAAACTAAATAAAAAAATTTTCTACTTACTAAGTTATGCATTTTAATTTAAAAAGAATGTCTTGATTTAAATTTTTTTTTCTCAAAGCCTATAAAACCTTCAACTTCTTTGACTTTTATTTATAAAAAGAGTTTTGTACTCCTGAAAAGTAGGTCTTGAAGAAAATAACCTAAAACTTAAGTTGGTCGAAATTCCATTATTGGACAAGGAAAAAAAAAAACCATTAAAACAACCTCCTTTTAAACATTACCTATAACTTTAATCAAATCGAGACTGGTATCATTTAGTTCTAACTATATATAAACTTGACATATACTTACCAATGGCAACATAAAAATATGCAAATATTCCTGAGAAGGGTTTCAAACTCCAAAGAAATTGCTACACCGTACCCTACTCAAGTCTCAATAAGCTGGTGGTGACAAGTACCAATAAAAAGGTTGAAATCTTGTTAGTCAATAAAAAAAGGGTCTATAGTACCTTTCCGGGTAGGGTCTCTCGTTTTGTGCATGTATTCAAGGTTCAACTACTGCCTTCTAGCTTGGGTCTATAACTTATATGTCACCAAAGCAAAATCTCTAACTAGTTATTCCCTTTTTGCGTATTTAAATTTTAGTAGTGATCCCTAACCACCTGTGCCCTAATTAAGGGCTAAGACCTACGATCCACATTAAGAAGAAATTCTTTAATATTTATATAGTTGCTTGCTTGATGATCAAGTGGTACTGATTTCGTATATTTCCTTAATAATATTGTTAATTATCATAAATATTTGATATCTCCATCGTGTGAAATAATATTTTTAAAAGAGAAATACTAAGAAATCATCCGAATTATTATTTTTGGTCATTATTTTGTCATTACTTTAATTCTTTTAATTTAATCTATAATGCACGGATATTGACACGGATACGGGACACGACATGACACGGGACACGCTGATACGCGAATTCTAAAATTTTATAACACACAGGGACATGCATATATATAAAATATAAATTATATTTTAAATAAATTGTAATAATATTTTGATATTTTATTGATATTAAAATATAAATTAATTTTTTTTAATTATTTTTAATTTTTAATAAATAATAATATATACTATATCTAAATTTATTTCAAGAATATATGTTAAGAATAAGACTGGATACGTTGACACGTGATGATATTTAGGTGTATCCAAACACGTTTGGAAAAAATTTTTTTACTTTTTATTAAGGCACGGTTGGACACAGCAGACACGCGTATCGTACGAGTATCAGTGAATGTCGTGTGCGAAATATGCCCGACACACGGACACGACAATTCAACAAAATGTCCGTACTTTATAGAATTTAATAATTCAACAAAATACTTTATTCTATATTTTTAAATATTAATAACTAACGAATGACTAAAAATAATAAATTTAGACCATCATCTAACATATTTTATTTTAAAAATATCTAAAATAATATATATATATATATAATCGATTTAGTGATATTTTATTAACTAGGGACTAATATAAAGCTAACCTAGCATCTAGATTCTGGCTACTTAATTACAAAAAAATTTAAAAAATAATATTAAAAAAACTTATGTGCATGGCACTTGATATATCTATCCGAAGAGCCACCAAGAGACGTATAAAGCCTTACCTCTTAATCTTATTATTAAACTTTCCTTGAATTATTAATATTATCATTAACAAACATTAGTAAGGAGTAGTTGATATTGGTAAGAAATGAATCAATTTTCAAACAGTTCTGGAGGAATTATCAGTCATCATTCCATAATATAATGCATGTGGACTGGATCGGACATATGTTTTAATTAAGTTTATAATTAATACTTATGCATATACTTGTGTTTACTATTACTACTTCTTATGGCCTTGTTAAAAATAATATAAAATTCAACAAAAAAATTGTATATCAAAAATTTTAAATTATATATTCAAAATTTAAAAATTATATGATTAAAATTTACATTACTGATCTTTATGATTTATTGTAGCTCCATTTTTTTCTTGTATAAGTTTGTCTTACATTCGTTTTAACCACCATGGTTGACGCGAGAAACCTAGCTTTGACCCACAGTCAACTATGTTTAGTAGCACTCTTGAGATTTTCATTATTTTATAAGTAATATCTTATTGATCCTCTTCCCTAAATCAAAGAATATAGAGAAGCCGAAAACGATAACAAGGTTAAGACAGAAAGACAGGCCAACAACAACAACAACAACGTAACTAGTATTATTATTATTTCAAGGAGAAGAACATGGAAGTTCATATCTCAAACATGCAGTGGGTCCCCCATGCTAGCCTCTTCGACCATATGACAACACAAAAGTGCTATATTGTTTCCCAAAAAAAAAAGAGCATAGGCCTCAAAATTTGATGTCATGCACATTTTACACTATCCGGTATATAATTCACATGATCATCTAAAACGGGAGTAGTAATAATAATCCATGAATCCATCCATGATGAAATTAAGGACTTGATGACATGTTCATTGATGGGTTGCGCTAGTAGTGAATTGGGTCAAACCCATTGATGAGCCTACGGAAGCAAACTTTGCTAGCTCTTGGGGTAGGAATGGTCCTCTACTCATGCCAAGAAAGTCTCTTGTAAAATTATTGTTATGCCCCGCAGCACTTGATGAACCAGGATGATGATTACTCAAAAACTGATCATCAAAACTTTGTGACGAATGCATTAATGCGCTAAAACACTGATCTGGCTGCTTAATACTCTGATCAATTCTTCTTCCCTGTTGGTTTTGGTTTGAATTACTAGCAGTAGTGGTTTGAATGGAAGATGAAGAGGTCATGAGCCCAAAACTTGCACTGAAAGTTGAAGGGTTGTTGGTGGACCCAATTTGCGCTGCCTTCTGAAGAAGCGCAGTGGCTGACATCGGAGAATAAGTTGAAGGTGAAGGTGCCTTTGATGATTGCTTGCTTTGATTCTCAGAATACATAGATGCCAAACCTGAATTATGATCTGAGCCCCCACCTTCTTCCGATACCTTTGATGAATTGGGAGCAAGCATTCCAAAATCATTAGGCAACATAGGCATAGGCATGTGCATAACTTGATGATGAGAGCTTGATGATGATGGCATATCAAATTGATTAATCTGATGACGGTTGTTTCCATGTTGTTGGTTCAACCACAGTGACAAGTTTGGCCTCATAATTTGTTCTTGTTCTGCACCAACCATTCCCATTTCATTATTGAAATCAAATCGAAATCCAACTCCGCCCCCAACATTATTATTCAGAACTCCCTGCTGCGTTGTTGCCTCTTCGCTCTTGAAACTCAGATTCGTCGACGTAGAAACCGAGTTCAGCCTCGCACTCTCCTCAGCCAATGCATCGCAAAATGCTCTGTGAGTAATAAAGCTATCCTTCCTATATATTCATAGTTTCACATTTAATAAATAAAGACTTTGTGGAGCTTAGTATGTATTTGCGTATTTCATGTTACGAACCTGGAAAAGAGGGTGCCACAGTCACATTTATATTCTCTGGTGCCGCAGGTTTTGGAGTGAGCTTTCCAATCAGATTGGACAGCGTACTTCTTGGAACATTTTTCGCACTTCCACTTTTTCTCGCCATGCTTTCTGCTGAAGTGCTTCTTGATCCCTGTCAGGTCGCCCAGCGCCCTCGCCGGCTCGTGGTGGACGCAGCTCTTCTCCGGGCAGATGTACACCTTCTTCTTCACCTCCTTGTTCGTCCTCTGTCTCAGCTTCCATGGCAGGTTGTGTCCCCTCCTGTGCAGCTGAAGATTCTGATCCCTCTGGAATCCTTTGTTGCATATCTCGCAGATGAATCTGTTCGTCGCCATGAGCGTCTTCGGCGAAAGAGCAATGACTTCCGCATCTGGATCTGTGTGTTTATAATGCAACCAACTTGCTCATTTCATCTATAACAACATGCTATTTAAATGAATCTGATTAATTACCTGGTGTTCCTGGAAGGTTTCTCTTCTTCTTGTTGGTGGCTGGAGGGGGATTACTATTAGGTTTAGGTTTAGGGTTAGGGTTTGCGATGGAGTTTAAGTTTTGGTCTTGGGTGAACCCAGCAGCAGCAAGAGAAGTGGATAGCGAAAAGGGGTCACCGGGCAACATTAGATATAAATTGATAATAACTAGCTATATTTGAAGAAAGCAGCAGTAGCTAATGAGACTAGTCTGCAGAAGGAAACAGCAAACTTTCAAAAGAGGGTTTTTCAGATAGTACAAACCAAACCATTAAGAAGAAAACAAACGAGTTTTTGTTTTTAGAGCACAGCCAAGGAGGAACAATCAACATAAATTCTTTTGGAGCAGCTTGATTTTTCAGCCAAAAGACAACAAGCGAAGAAGAAAAAAACTTGAACCGACTCACCAGAAATATTAATAAACTAAGTGGTTAGTCGTGTGTATATAGTATTAATGCACACAAGAGCTTCCAAAGCGTGTTGCCCTGGTTTTTTCTCTCTTTTGTTTGATTTTACTTACTTCACTAAGATTATAGAACGGGTATATAGATAACTAAACGTAGCTCTCTCTCTTTTGTGTTAACTGTTACGCGCGCCTAGTCTCTTTCTGAACATCATGTTTTACTGCCATCATATATCTTCGTTCAGCTGTGGATTTTAATGGGCCACCACAGTCTCTTTCTTTTTACAGTTCACATGCAACTTGCATACGCAGACATGGACTAGCAGACACACGACTATATATATATATATATATATAATTTCTATTTTTCTCAGGACAATCACAAACCACAACACGCACATTTGTTGAAGAGTTTACCGATTTGTGTGTTCGAGGAGGACTGCCTTTTCTGTCTAGTAAACAAGTAATTTTAATGTGTAGAATGGGGAATAGTATTACTTGTATTTCCTTATTATTATTCTACTGCTTTTTATTTCATTCAGGACAAGAGTATATGTTAAGGTTGGTAGTTAAAAAAATTATAGAAAATATATAAAATTTAAGTTTTGCTAATAATAATTTTAGCAGACACATATTAACAAAATTATTTAATTAAGTTTAATAAATTAATTAATTAGTAGGGTCATATTAACACACTCCAACAATGTTGGCTTGAAAGACGAAATTACTACTACTATTAATAAAAAGGCTTTTAAAGATACTAAAAGCAATACCTTGGAGAAGTGATCAATTATTGGAGTATTAATAAAGTTTCTTTGGTAGTTTAAGGTGCATAATTTATATAAAATCTCGAGAGCTGAAAAGTAGTGCTATTACTAACAAAAATTATTTTTAGTTTTAATAATAATAATATAATAGTTATTACATATTTTATTTAATTAATATTTTTATGATAATTATATATTTATTATTATTATTATATATTATAATGATAATTATATACTTTTTACGATTATTAAAAAATTTTTTATCGGTAATTACATTTTAACGGTAAAACATATAACGATTAATATCTAATTTTTGATAAATATATTAACGATTATTTTTATTATTACAAAAAGTAAAATAAATAGTTATTAAAAGTAATTTTTTTAATAGTGTATCGGTATCAACAGGTTTTTTTTTCAAGTTTAGCTGTCAACAACATAAGATCATTATAAAAGTTTTAAATATATATATTGTTTTGAAAAGTTTTAAATATATTTTAAGTCTTAAATAACATTAACAAAAGGCACTCCTTAATAAAGAAAATTAAGGTTATGATAGTTTGAAAGAAGAAAGAAATCAGGATTAAAACGAGGGGGTGGATCGGAGGAAAGATATTGAGAAGAAAAGTTGAGGAGGGGTAACAGAAAAGTTACTTGCCTTTACAGTGGGAATGCATCATGATGATGAGTATCAGACTATCAGGTATGAAATGATTAAACCATAATTACAGTGAGGGGGTCCTTTTTACTCGTTAACATGTTGATGAAAACGAGAGTTTGTCTGTGTTTTGTGTTTTGTATGCATGTGTGAGTGGGGGACTGTGGGGCCAAAAAAACTCATAAGAATAAGACTATAGAGTATAGTGTTTCTCTTTTCCCAATGCATAGTGATAGGACCGTCCGTGATACCTCTGTCTCTGTCCCCCTCCCCCTGGGGGCCCCTGCTTACACCGCCCAACGTCCCAAAATGTGCGACCCCTCCCTGCTTGTCTTCAACTCCAACAAATATTCATGCTACATAAACATCTTTCACCCCTCTTTCACTAATACTAGACAAAAAATTCTATGGTTAATGTACAAAATAATGTGTAGGTTAGTATTTTATATATTTAAATTTTGACAATAAAATTATTTACATTTTCTTTTTTTTAGTTTTGTAATTAGTTGTTATTCACATTTATATTTTAATATATTTTATTAATATTTTCAAACAAATGCTAAAAAAATTAATAATTTTTATCAATATTAGTCAATACCTTAATTTATACTATTATAATTAAAGATTTAAAGTTTAAGAATTTAAAATTTAGTTTTTAGTATTTAAAATTAATTAAATATTAGCTAAAAATAATAAATTTTATTGATTATGTAGCATTATTTATCTTTTTATTCAATTCACATGAATAATACTTTAGCATTTTCTTTCTCATTATAGTTCTTTTTCTTTAATTTCTCATTTCTCTTTCTTTTAAAAAAAATTAGATAAATATATTTAACAATAACTTAACATCATTTTAATATTAAAAATACAAGTTTACGTTAACATTGTCTTTTAAATTTTGGTTCCTTATTCACACGCAACAAATTTTAACAGATATTTTGTTTACTCAAGTTTTTCCTTTTATTTTTACATTAATGAAATACACACTTTCTAACAAACATAAATAAATAAATAATTTGATATTAATTGAATTACTTATATATACAAAAGAGTAGAAACTAAAAAAGGGTATATAATTAAGTAGTATTGTTCAGAGGGTTATTTAAAATTGAGTTACTTTTGGGCTTGTGAGGTCCAGGCTCTCTTCAGGCAACATTCGACTTCTAGTGGTGCCGAGGTGCCATCGTTCGAGTTCCTTGTAAGGAAGTGGGGTAGTACCTATAAAAGACTTTGATGCTTAAGTTAGCAAAGGTTTTAGTAGGGGTGTTCATGTATCGGATCGTATCCGCACGCAGATCAGCGGTAAATAGTTGCATCCAATCCAAAAATTGCGGATACGATCTGATCTGCAGACTGATCGGATCGAATATGATCCGATCCGCACCCTTTAAGAATCCGATCGCGGATATCTGCGCTGCATCCGCATATTCGATCCACGGATTCGCAGATATGCATAATAATAATTAAAAATAAATTAATATATATATATATATATATATATATATATATATATATATATATATATATATATATATATTAGTTACTTAGTTTTTCAGCTACCTGACCTAACCCTAATCTCATTTCGCACTTCACCCTTCCTTCAGTGCGTTGAAAGTCTGAAACCCCAAATCCCCAATCTTTCACCCATTCACCCCTAATCTCTCATACTCTCACCCATTTTGCCGTTCACCCCCAATCTCTCGCCCCTAATCTCTCACGGTCTCACCCATTTAGGCATTCACTCAGAGACACATAGTTGCAACCAATCCAACCATTCACCCATTCATCCCCTTCGTCGTGTTCTCGTTGGTCACGCTACTTCCTACGTGTTCGTAGTGGTTAATGGTTCTCGCTGGTGTTCTCATCCCCTGGCTCCCTCGACTTGACAAGTGACAACTTTCGTTCTCTGTTCTTAACCTCCTCCATTCTCAGTTCTTCGTTCTCAGTTTCTGGAGTCCTCTGTTTCTAGAATCAACATCCTCTGCCTGATTGCTTTGTTGAATCATTGTTTAGGACATCAGGTAATTTTTTAATGAACATCATTTGCAGTTTGAAGTGCAAGTTGCATTAGTTTTGTGTTTTCATTGGAGTAGTGGTTTTTATTAATGAGTAGATAGAGAGAGGGGAGGTTAGAGGGTAGTTGTTGTTATTTGAAAGAAAATTTGATTTTTGGTTACATAAGAAAGGGAATTGAAATGCATTTCATGAGATGCTTACGCTAAGCAAAGCGGGGTTGCATTGCAGTTGCAACTTGCTAGTGGATCCTTAACTTGGCTGTACTTTATTTCTCCATTCTGTATTTGGACTTGGTTTTTTCAATACACAATAGTAACCTACTATAACTACCCTTACTGTTATTGTGTTTTCTAAAGAATTTTGCTTCTGTTATTGTTTATATGAATTATGTGAGATGCTGCTATTCTGATTTATATTTATATGATTTATATAATTATGTGAGATCCTCAAATTCAAAGTCAATTATATCCTCCTGAACCATCTTGGGTAATATAACTAAGTACTTGTATTAGTTATAATAACTTAGACTATTTTTTTTCAATTTATTCTAACATGTTTTACTAATTTTTCAATTGGTATTTTTTTAATAGGAATACATGGTTACTGCTGATGGCTACTGATTTAAGGAGGGATCAACTTGTTTTATTATTTTTTTATTTTAAGCATTTGCAGATTGTTTAGACTTTAGTGTGTTATAGTGTTGCTATTTTATTTTAAATGAGATTTTTAGTATTTTAGTACTTGTTGTCTTCGCTTATTATTGGAAGTGTTTATTGGAATGTTTGGTATTATATTTACTTGTTTGTTAGTTTGTATGTTTTAGTTAATAGTTATTATTCATATATTGTATTATGTTATTTTTGTTATTTAGGAAAACTTTGATTAAAATTATTTTAGGTACAAATAGGTTTAAAAGTGTGAAAGAAACATTTTTATTGAATTTTTTACATAATAAAAATATGATTAAAAAGAGAAAGTTCAATTATACGGATATATCCGATATCCTATCCGATCCAATCCGTAAATGTGCGGATCGGATCAGATCGGATTCGACACTAAAAAACGCAGATATCATATCCGATCCGATCCGATGGGATTGTGCGGATCGGATCAAATTTTCGGCCATATCCGATCCAATCCGCATACACCCCAAGGTTTTAGGCAGGTTTTTAGGAGATTGGATTTTTGAATATACCTGAAAGTATTAGTATATTTTATAGTAGGATAGATAATCACCTTTTTAGAGTAGTTCCACTTTTGAGGATGGATGACCGTTCTTTTTTTAGGAAAGTTGTTGAGATCTCCCTTCTAGATGAATGAGAGATATTTAGGAAAGTAATTACTTATTTGAATAAGTTGAGCTTTGTACAACTATTAGTGCACCCGACCTCTATGAGGTCAGGTAGGTGGGGGGACTGACCTTTTGTGCGGGCCTCCATTCTTTTTAGGTAAGGCTTCACATTTTTGGCTTAGGGTATGAATAGTGTCCCTACTTGAGTCCAAGATTTTATGAGGTTGGGCTCGAGCATTTTGTGGATTTGACCCTTCACATCGGGTAAACTACCTTTCTAAGGTAGGTCAGATACTCGACGTGCTTTTGAAACGTCATGTCTATTTGTAACGTCACACACATTCTTTCTACAGTTACCTTGATAACTGTGCACGCTATTAATGCGGGGTGCGAATGACACTTTTGCTCTTAGTGTCTTATAAATACTCAATTCTTTTCCCTTTCTTCTTTTTTCGCTTTTCTTCTGAAATGTTTGTGCCCCTTTCTTCTTCTTCAATCCTTTCAACTTCCTCTCTTGTGTTCAAGATTTCTTTACCTAAATTCTTGTTTGGCTATTTTTGTTCATACAATAGAGACTTTGGATCGTACGTACCTTTATTGATGAAGTGCTCTGTTTCACATTTCTTCTTTCCAGTTTGGTTTTATCTTCTTCCTGCTATGTTTCTTGCGTTCTTCTTTCATGTTTTGCTTTTGCCCTGCTGATTGCAATTTTTATTCTGGAAATATGCTTGCTTTCTTTTGTTGTTGCTACGATTCTGAATGTGAGATTTTATTCTGTATTATCCCCAAATGGTGTCATTTTCTTATGGAAGATGGCATCATTTTCACATTTTGGAGATGTAGCGTAACTATTGTGTGTTGGAAGGGTTTTGTGATATTCCTGGTTGACGTTGACCCGACTTCTTTTGAATTCGTAAATGCTTATGTATTTTATTCTTTACATTCGGGAGGTTTATGACGATCTTTGAAAATGGCCCGACCTCTTGATATTTTATCTTGATTCTTGTTGTTGTTAGATTTATGGTGATGAATTTTTTTATTGTATTGTAGATATAGTTTTATATCTCGGTCTATAATTCACAACATGTCGTCTAAAGTCCCGTCCGACCTGACTTGGGTAGATATATTTGTTCTTACTCCTGTCCTTGGTAGTGATAATGAGTATGTTGAAACCTTTCGTAGACATCATAGCTTGTGTTTGAATCGAGAGGATGAGAGGAGTTATGAGATTGTGGTTGTCGATCCTGAGGAGAGGGTCTATTTCTCCTGACTTGATAGGTCGGAGCATCAATGATTGCTTTTTTACCAAGTTAGGGATTAGCCTTCCCTTTTGCGATTTCGAAAGTGAGGTCCTTAAGACCTGAAATGATGCCCTTACCCAATTACATCCAAATTATTGTAGTTTTTTGAAAATATACCAACATCTTTGTTGAAAACTTGATGCCTGACCTTCTCTTAAGGTCTTCTTTTATCTTTTTTGTAACACCCTACCATACAGAATCTTATGCTTAAGTCATAATTCAGAGATGGCAAGGTATTACGACCTCTAAAATGGCAAGGTATTACGACCTCTAAAATAAAATTTAGTACGTATAATAGTGTGAAAAATGATTATAACTAGGAGCTTTTGAAGAAAAAGGGGTAAGACAAAATCGTAACTTGAAAGCGCAACGCTCTGATCGAAAACGTAACGAAAAAAGGATAAGCTAACGCGAGATTATATATATACGAAGGAGTGCCAAAAACAAGAATATCAAACTCAAAATCCGGTTGTGAAAATAACCGGTCCGAGCATAGAAATATATACATGTAAATAAAATAAGAAACCCCAAGGAAACCCAAAGGGACATAAATACAGAAAACCTATTCTCTAAAACCTCCTCTAAGAGGAGTCATCATAGTTTGTATTATTTAATGGAGATAAAAGTATCTAAGCAAAACATAAAACCAAAGTAAAGTCCTGAGAACCAAGGGTCTTCGCTAATCCAGAAGTCTTCAGCATGCTTCAGCGAGAAGCCTGAAGAACTGAAGATTGATGGTTTAGAAGTTATAGTAAACTCTCGTTGTAAGTATAGTTACTAAACCAAGCAATCAACCTTTCTTACAAATATTTTGGTTGTCACAAGTAACAAACCCCTAAATAAATTGATAACCGAAGTATTTAAACCTCGGGTCATCTTCTCAAGGAATTGCAGGGAGGTATGTTCTTATTATTGGTTATGAGTTTTGTAAATTGGGGGTTTTAAGCATGAAGAACAATTATGATGAATGACAAGTAAAATAAATAATTGACTGTAAAATAAACTCTTGGCAAGGTATGAGAAATTAGAAGTCCTATCCTAGTTATCCTTATCAATTGTGATGAGAATTGGATTTTTCTCCCACTTTGTCAACCTCTAACTATGAAGGTAAGTTAAGTGGATGAATTAATTCAGATCCTCAAATTCCAGTCTTTTCTTGGGAAAAGTTAGAATTATTGGATCTCAAATTAATCCTTGAAGAATTCCAATTTTCAGTCAACTATGAGTTTGACAACTCAAGAGTTACCAATTAATCAACCAAAGCCAAGAATGTAGAAAGCTAAATTAAAATCATATATCTGAAAACATCTCAGTAATGTATATTAAATAAGAAAATCAATCCTGACATGAAAAGTTCATAAGCCAATTGGGCAACACAAATCAGATACAAATGAAAGCATCAGAGTAAATGGAAGTAAAAGAGAAACATAAATTATTGAACCTGGCATGAAGAAACAATCCTAATCCTAATAGAAATCCTAATCCTAAATCCTAAGAGAGATGAGAGAACCTCTCTCTCTAAAAACTACATCTAAATCCTAAAAAGTGAATTCTGAAAGCCTCTTGAGTCTCTGCAGGTTCCCTGACTTTAATTTGTGTTTCTGGGCCGAACACTGGGTTGAAATGCAGCCCAGAATCTTTGCCAGTGACTTTTGTAATTCTGCAGATCGCGCACGTCACGCGTCCGCGTCGTCCTTGCGTTCGCGTCACTTAGCATTTCTCGTACCACGCGTGCGCATCATCCACGCTTTTGCGTCGTTCGTGCAGCTTCCAATCCGTGCGGTCGCGTCACTCTGATTTCTTCCATTTCGCGCGGTCGCGTGTGATGTGTGGAAAACGATCCAACACAAAACTCACCGGCAAGTGTACCGGGTCGCATCAAGTAATAATAACTCACATGAGTGAGGTCGATCCCACAGGGATTGAAGGATTGAGCAATTTTAGTTTAGTGGGTGATTTAGTCAAGCGAATCAAGTTTTGGTTGAGTGATTTGTGTTTAACAAGAATTAAATGACAGTAAATGTAAAGGGGGAAGGGAAAAGTGCAGTAAACTGAAGAACAGAATTGTAAAGTTGCAGAATCTTAAAGAGCAAGAAAGTAAATGACTGAAACTTAAAAGGCAAGAAACTTAAATTGCAGTAACTTAAATGGCAAGAAAGATAAATGGCTTGAATATAAAAGGGAATTGAGGAATGGGATTGCAAGATCTAAATAAAGAAGAAATAAATTGCAGCAATTGATTGAGCAGAATTCAAATCAGAAGCAAAGAGCATTCAAACAGAGAGAAAATAAAATGCAGCAAAGGTTCACAGAAGAACCAAGAGTGAATTATGATCTCAGGATCCCAAGGGCTTAGGTAGCAGAGCCTAAACCCCAATTTCCTTCCCAGATCTGAATTATCTAAGCAATTGACAGAAAATTAAAGAAGGATCAATAGAAGAACAGAATTGGAATTGAATTATGCAGAAAACAAAGTGCAAAGAGCTTGAATGGGAATTGGGACAGAATTTCCCCAATTTCACACACCCAAAACTCAGAAAACAGAAGAGTAGAATTGCCCAAGTGAGAATGAGGAAGGAGATCAATCAATTCTCCCTTGATCCTCTTAGTGCTCGGACAAGTCTCTCAAGAAAGCTCAAAGAAATTGAAATTCAAAAGCCAAGGTAAAAGTCTAAGTGGTAAAAAGTAAAGTAAAAGCTCAAGGTAGCTAAAGGTCCTAATTCAATCAAACTAACTCCTATTTATACACTTTCTATTCTTGGATTTTGGGATTTGGATGGGCTTTTGAGTTGGTGAAGAAATGAGCTAACATGGGATTTTAATTTAAATTTTCGGCCCATGAAATTCACTCCCAGGAGGCTGCCCTGCCCTTGTGGAGGGCAGGGCAGAAAATTGATGCATGGTGCACAAGCTTGGTGCGGCCTTGGTGCAAGTTGGTGCTGCGTGGTGCGCGTCTGGTGTGCCAGGAGTGCGAGTCTGGCACGGCGTGGTGCTTGAGAGGCTGCCCTGCCAGCGCCAAGGGCAGGGCGGGAAGTTTGGTGCGCGCTGATGCATGCCTTGGACGAGCGTTGCGCGTATGGTGTTGCCAGGGGGAAATTGGTGCGCGCAAATCAAAATTGGTGCGCTACACAAGATCCTGCCCGCGCCAAGGGCAGGGCAGAGAAGGCTTTGGTGCGCCAGGGGAGGAACGCGCGCGTCAGATGCTTGCCAGGACGAGAGTTTGGTGCGCCAGAAATTTTTGTGTGGTGCGCCAGTCCAATTGCTGCCCTGCCCGCGCCAAGGGCAGGGCAGTGTTGCCATATTGCACGCCCGTGTTCGAACCTGGGCGGACGCACGCTTCTCATTTTTTTGCTTGATTTCTTGGCACGGAAATGGGTCTTGGAGCTTGGCTTCCTCATGGTTCCTTGTTCGAACCTTGTGGCTTGCATAGTTGATATTTTTTTGTTGATTTTCTTCCTTGAGGTGCCCGATTCTGCTCTCCACAAGGGCAGGGCAGAATTTGCTTTCTCTTGGTTCCAAGGCACATTTTGTGCTCTGCCTTTGGAGTGGGCAGGGCAGAATTGCCTTCTCCTCTTGGTCACCCAATGTTGCCCTCCTAGAGGGCATTCTGCCCTTGTGGAGGGCAATGTTGCTTCCCCCATTTTATACGGCACGCTTCTTCTTGATTCGGCCACGCTTTTCTTTCCTCGGCTACACTTTTTATGCCACGCTTTTCCTTTTCTCTTCTTTTCTTCACCTATAATAAACCAAACAACCACTCAAAGTATCACTAAATTCAAGAGGCTTATAAATCAATTAAAATTCAATCAAAATTAGCTTAAACCTCATGATTTAACATTAATTTCATGGTGGTTGCTTGATTTAGAGAAGTTATGCATTTTTAATCCAAATCTCTAACTTAGGATGCAAGAAAGTGCATAAATGCTAACAAAACAAGTGAAATTAGCTTGAAAAATGGGTATATGATGACTTGTCATCACAACACCAAACTTAAACCTTGCTTGTCCCCAAGCAAGCATCAAAACTAAGAGTAAATGAAATGAATAAGAAAAGAATGCATATCCTTATTATGCAGATAGCAGAACTTCAATCTATGGGGCATTTATGCAGACAATAACAACTCATTTATTGTTGCTGCTGCATAATACACATTTTGCATCAAAGGTTTGCTAAACTTGCTGTTATAAGACTCACCTTTTGATTACTCCCTTGCTAACTCTTCTTGGCTTATAATGCTTTAACAAGCTTATTATTCTTTTAGAGGTTGGGTGTCAAATGCTGCAGCATAGCCTTTGGCTTTATTTTCTTTTCTTTTGCTCAACATCTTTTCACCACAGACACTTAGCTCATTAATTCTTCCTAGGATCATTGATGCCCAGCATCTCTTTGGATCACTAAGTGCTTTGTATCTAAGTTGCTCTTTATTGTGGATTTTCAATTGGCCATCCCAAATCAGTTGATCTAAGTGACCGGGTTTCAAAATACCCCTTAGAATTTACTCATCCAAGCAGATCTCAGTACAAGAACACCACAGGCATTTGTCCTAGGGTTCAAGCCATTGGTGTCCAACCTTTATTCTTTGTTTTTCTTGCCACTTTGGCTTTTTCTTTCCCTTTTCTTTCTGTTTTTGTTACCAAGGGTTGTTTCATTCTTGATAGGAGTTTTTATAACAGCAAGCTAACTCACAATTGAATGAGAATGATATTATGCAACACTTATTTCATGAGTCATGCATTTAATCTAACACATATGCCACCACCAACTTCCATTCATACTCATGCAACATTGGATATTTTACTTTTCAATTCAAACCAAACTCTTTTATTTAAGCATATGGGAAACAGAGCAATATTTAAAGCTAAGTGATGGATACAAGCATTATGCAGACTTGTCATTTTCACAAACAATTTCACTTGTAGCTAAATGAACACTTTAGCAAGAAATACAATGGTTCCCATGTTCAAAACAACACACAGCAGTAAAGATTAAGTTCAGATACAACCTTTGAAGTTGCAGCCCTTTTGATTTTTCTCCTTCTGTTGTGTTCTCTTTGAGTTAAACTGCATAGTGTCTTCAAATGTTGGCTCACATCCTGCATAGTTCTCAAAGTTGCTTGCTTCTCAAGCCCTTAGTTATATGGTTAGTTTGTATGAACTGAGTGTGGTTTCAGGATTTGTTTTGGTGTGTGAACACCAAACTTAGTTGTTTTGCCACTGTCTCAGATGTACCAAGTTAACCATATTTGAAACCATGTATCCTTGCTAAAGGTTGATGGAAGTAAAGCTAAAAAAAAAATTCAATAGTTGAATAATGTGGTTGATTGCTTGGAGTTAGAATCATGCAAGAGATGAGAGTGTATTAAATGATATTTTTGGTGGAACACCAAACTTAGAAGTTTTCATTCTCCCTCAAATTGTTTTGGTGTGCAACACCAAACTTAGCTCCTTACAATGCACAACAATTACTCAACATTTTTATTGAAAAGCTATGAAAAGAAACTACCTCAGGTTGGGTTGCCTCCCAACAAGCGCTCTTTTATTGTCATTAGCTTGACATCTTCATTTTTGCTTCAAGAGGGATTCAGGTTCTGGACCTCCTTTTCTTTGTTCCATTGCCCACCTAGGTACAGCTTTGCTCTATGACCATTTGCTGTAAATTGGTTCTTTGTTGCTTCATCTAGCAATTCAATACTCCCATAAGGAAAAACCTTAGTCACCAAGTATGGACCAGTCCATTTAGACTTAAGCGTGCCAGGGAATATCTTGAGCCATGAATTATACAAGAGTACTTGTTGTCCTGGTTTGAACTCTTTCTTCAAAATCTTCCTGTCATGCCATCTCTTAGCTTTCTCCTTGTATATCTTAGTATTTTCATAGGCTTCTAGCCTAAACTCATCTAACTCATTCAGCTGCAACAATCTTTTCTCTCATGCTGCTTCAGAATCCAAATTTAGAAGTTTAGTGGCCCAAAAGGCTTTGTGCTCAAGCTCTACAGGGAGATGACAAGCTTTGCCATATAACAGTTGAAATGGGGACTTCCCAATAGGAGTTTTAAAAGCTGTTCTGTATGCCCAAAGTGCATCTTCCAACTTCCTAGCCCAATCCTTTCTTGTGCTACCAACTGTTTTTTCTAGGATCTTCTTTAGTTCCCTGTTTGCTAATTCTGCTTGACCATTAGTTTGGGGATGATATGGTGTGGCTACCTTGTGAATAACTCCATATTTGTGGAGAAGTTTCTCCATTTGTCTATTACAAAAATGACCACCACCATCACTGATGAGACCCTTGGGTACTCCATATCTAGTAAAGATGTGCTTTTTCAAGAATTGAAGAACCACTTGTGCATCGCAGGTAGTTGTGGCTATGGCTTCCACCCATTTTGAAACATACTCTACTGCTACCAAGATATATTTGAATGAATAAGAAGGGGGAAAGGGTCCCATGAAATCAATGCCCCATAGATCAAACAATTCTACTTCCAAAATGAAGTTCTGTGGCATCTCATTCCTTTTTGTTATTCCTCCTGCTCTTTGGCATTCATTACATTGATGGACAAATTCCCTGGCATCTTTGAAGATGGTTGGCCAATAGAAACCACTTTGTAGAATCTTTGCTGCTGTTCTTTCTGGACCAAAGTGCCCTCCATAAGCTGAGCCATGGCAATGCCATAATATGTCTTTTGTTTCACTTTCAGGAATACATCTCCTGATTATTCCATCAGAGCATCTTCTGAACAGATAGGGTTCATCCCATAAGAACTTCTTTGCTTCATTGATTAGTTTCCTCACTTGTTGCTTCGTGAATTCTTGCGGTATCTTTCTCCCTACTTTGTAGTTTGCTATATCAGCAAACCATGGTGTTTGTTGAATTTGCATGAGATGTTCATCTGGGAAGCTTTCATTCACAGGTAGTGAAGTTTGTTGAATTGTCTCTGGTGGCAACCTTGACAAATGATCAGCAACTAGATTTTCAGTGCCTTTCCTGTCCCTCACCTCAATGTCAAATTCTTGTAAGAGTAGAATCCATCTGATAAGCCTTGGTTTAGCATCCTGCTTTGACATCAAATACTTGAGAGCAGCATGATCAGTATAAACCACAATTTTAGATCCTATCAAGTATGATCTAAACTTATCAAATGCATAGACTACAGCTAACAATTCCTTCTCTGTTGTGGTGTAATTTTTTTGAGCTTCATTCAACACTTTGCTTGCATAATATATAACATGATGCAAGTTTCCCTTCTTCTGTCCAAGTACAGCACCAATTGCAATTTCACTTGCATCACACATGAGTTCAAATGGTAAGTTCCAATCCGGGGGTGTGATGATTGGTGCTGTTGTGAGTTTCTGTTTTAAAGTTTCAAAAGCATGCTGGCAATTTTTATCAAAAACAAAAGGTTGATCATTCATCAAAAGGTTACTCAAAGGTTTGGCTATTTTAGAAAAATCTTTGATAAACCTTCTATAAAATCCTGCTTGCCCCAAGAAACTTCTAACAGATTTCACATTAGTTGGTGGAGGGAGTTTTTCTATTATTTCAATTTTTGCCTTGTCAACCTCTATTCCTCTTCTTGAAACTTTATGACCAAGAACAATCCCCTCAGGTACCATGAAATGGCACTTCTCCCAGTTCAAAACCAAATTAGTTTCTTGGCACCGTTTCAAAACAAGAGTTAGATGGTCTAGACAAGTATTGAAACAATTACCAAAAACAGAGAAGTCATCCATGAAAACCTCTAAAAATTTTTCAACCATATCTGAGAAAATGGAAAGCATACACCTTTGAAAAGTGGCTGGGGCATTGCATAATCCGAATGGCATTCTTCTATAAGCAAAAACTCCAACAGGGCATGTGAATGAAGTCTTCTCTTGGTCTTTTGGATCCACCACTATCTGATTATACCCAGAATAGCCATCAAGGAAGCAATAATAAGCATGGCAGGCCAACCTTTCAAGCATTTGATCAATGAAGGGGAGTGGGAAGTGATCTTTGCGTGTGGCATCATTCAACCTTCTATAGTCAATACACATTCTCCACCCTGTCACAGTTCTGGTGGGAATGAGTTCATTCTTCTCATTAATAATGACTGTCATCCCACCTTTCTTTGGTACTACTTGAACTGGGCTTATCCATGGGCTATCAGAGATGGGATATATGATTCCTGCATTCCATAATTTCATTACTTCCTTCTGGACAACTTCCTTCATTGCAGGGTTGAGTCTTCTTTGAGGTTGGATTACTGCTTTGGAATTGTCCTCCAAAAGAATCTTATGCATGCATACTGTGGGGCTGATGCCTTTCAGGTCATCAATGGTCCATCCCAAGGCATTCTTGTGAGCTCTGAGAACATCAAGAAGCTCTCCTTCTTCTTTCTTTGTCAAGGCCGAATTGATGATCACCGGGAGGCTTTCTGAAGTGCCAAGAAATGCATATTTGAGATGAGAAGGTAATGGCTTCAGTTCTTGTTTTTGCACCTCTTCTTTCTTGCTTGGTTCCATTTCTTTGTTTATGAAAACTTCAGCCACATGTTCCTCTATTGTTTCTTGATTGTCTTTTTCTTGCTCGTGTTGATCAATGTCTAACATTTCTTCCACCAAGCTTTCTATCATATCTACCCTCAAATGATCTTCCTTCTCTGTGGGGTGTTGCATTGATTTAAAAACATTGATGATCATTTGCTCATTGTGTACTCTGAAAATCATTTCTCCTTTTTCCACATCAATAATGGCTCTTGCAGTTGCTAGAAATGGTCTGCCTAAGATGATTGAATTGTTGCCTTCCTCATCGGTATCTAGGATTACAAAATCTGCAGGGAAGATAAACTCTCCAACCTTTACTAGCAAATTTTCCACAATTCCATTTGGTATCTTGATTGATCTGTCTGCCATGACTAGTGACATCTTGGTGGGTTTGAGTTCTTCTATGGCAAGCTTTTTCATCATGGATAAAGGCATCAAGTTAATACTAGCTCCTAGATCACAAAGAGCTTTATCCAAGAATAGTTTGTCTATAGTGCATGACACTACAAAACTCCCTGGATCCTTGAGTTTTGGTGGGATTCCCTTTTGGAGCACGGCACTACATTCCTCACTAAGCATTACAGTTTCCTTCTCATTCCAATCTCTCTTCTTGTTGATGAGCTCCTTTAGAAACTTAGCATACAGGGGCATTTGCTCCAAAGCCTCTGCCAAAGGTATGTTAATCTCCAACTTCTTGAAAGTCTCAAGAAACTTGTGGAAGTGCTGGTCCTTTGTTTCCTTGTGAAATCTCTGTGGATAAGGTAGTGGTGGTGTTGAGCTCTTCTCCACTTGATGCTGTTTTGGAATTGGTTCTTCCATGATTTTCTTTCCTTTCTTTAAATTCTGTGGCTTGTTGTCTTCCTCTGTGAGTTGTTCTAGAACACTCTTGCTTATTGTGTCTTTGTTGATGGCTTCATCATTCTTTGTTGGCTCAGTGTCATTCTCCATAAGCTTCTTTGTTGCTCCTTGGCTACCATCTGTTAGCACTCTTCCACTTCTCAATTGCACAACCTTGCATTCTTCCTTTGGGTTGGGAATGGTGTCACTAGGTAGTGAACTTGATGGCTTCTCAACAGAGATCTTCTTAGAGATTTGTCCAATCTGCCTCTCCAGGTTCTTCATGGTAGCTTCTTGATTCTTGGTTGTCAGTTCTTGGTTTTTCATCAGTTTTTCCATGAGCTGTTCTAGATTGGTGATTCTTTGTGAATCTTGTGAGATGGTTTGATTTTGGGGTGTTGATGGATGAAGATAAGTGTTTTGGTTAGTTGGGTGGTTATTAGGTGGGTATTGGCTAGAATTTGGGTAGTTGTTTTGTGGTTTTCTGTATGGGTTTTGGTTAGTGTTTGGCTGGGGGTTATGGTTTGTGTTCTTCCAATTGTTTTGGCTTGTGTTTCTTTGCCATGGTTGTTGGTTTTGATTATGGTTGTCTCCCCATCTGAGGTTGGGATGGTTCTTCCAAGATGGATTGTAGGTATCACCATAGACTTCATGTGTTCCAGGATTTTGGTTATGCATGTATTGGACTTGCTCTTGTTGTTGCTCTTCTTGAATTTCTTCATTTTGCACCCAAGTGGTTGGAGGTTGGCTTGTGGTGCTCACTGCTGCCACTTGCAAGCCATCAATTCTCTTGGCCATTTGCTCAAATTGTTGTTGAATCTGTTGCTGCATCATCTTGTTCTGAGCTAGAATTGAATCAACTCCTTCCAACTCCATGACTCCTCTTCTTTGTGATGGTTGGCGTTGTCTTTGATGAGCAAAGAAATATTGGTTGTTGGCCACCATATCAATGAGGTTTCGAGCTTCCTCTGTGGTCTTCATGAGTTGTAGAGAGCCTCCTGCAGAATGATCAAGAGCTTCTTGAGCTTTAAGAGTGAGTCCTTCATAGAAGTTCTGTAGCTTATCCCACTCAGTGAACATCTCTGGTGGGCATTTCCTCAATAGAGCCTTATATCTTTCCCATGCTTCATATAAGCTCTCAGCCTCCATTTGAGTGAATGTTTGAACCTCTGTCTTCAACCTTAGGACTCTTTGAGGTGGATAGAATTTGGCAAGGAACTTGCTCACCAAGTCATCCCAAGTGTTGATGCTTTCTTTTGGAAAGGTCCCTAGCCATTGAGTTGCTTTATCCCTCAGAGAGAATGGGAAAAGTAGCAACTTGTAGCTATCAGGGGGCACACCATTTGTTTTCACTGTGTCACAAATTCTCAAGAAGGTAGACAAATGTTGATTTGGATCCTCCAAAGGACCTCCTCCAAAAGAACAATTGTTTTGAACCAGAGTGATGAGTTGTGGCTTGAGTTCAAAGTTGTTTGCATTGACATTGGGAGGAAGAATGCTACTCCCACAATGCTTGGCATTGGCAAATGTGTATGAAGCCAAGACTCTTCTCTGTTGGTCATTGTTGGCTCCTCCTCCTGGTTGATTGGTATCTCCTTCCATATCTTGGAATTCCTCCTCAGATTCTTCTTCTTCTCCAACAATATTCTTCCCTCTTTCAGCTCTTCTTATTCTCCGAAGAGTCCTTTGATCAATTTCTGAGATAATAGGGGAAGATCTTCCTATACCTGACATACAAACACAACAATAAACACACAAACCCAGAAAGCCAATGAAACTTCAATCTATAGCTAGAATGAAGATTTAGTTAGTTTAAACAAAAGTTCAAACAGTTAGTGGGTTAGTAAGAGTTAGAGTAACAGAAAAGAAAAAGTGCTTAATCTAGACCTCCACTTCACTTAATCATTGTCAATCTATTTCAATCCCCGGCAACGGCGCCAAAAACTTGATGTGTGGAAAACGATCCAACACAAAACTCACCGGCAAGTGTACCGGGTCGCATCAAGTAATAATAACTCACATGAGTGAGGTCGATCCCACAGGGATTGAAGGATTGAGCAATTTTAGTTTAGTGGGTGATTTAGTCAAGCGAATCAAGTTTTGGTTGAGTGATTTGTGTTTAACAAGAATTAAATGACAGTAAATGTAAAGGGGGAAGGGAAAAGTGCAGTAAACTGAAGAACAGAATTGTAAAGTTGCAGAATCTTAAAGAGCAAGAAAGTAAATGACTGAAACTTAAAAGGCAAGAAACTTAAATTGCAGTAACTTAAATGGCAAGAAAGATAAATGGCTTGAATATAAAAGGGAATTGAGGAATGGGATTGCAAGATCTAAATAAAGAAGAAATAAATTGCAGCAATTGATTGAGCAGAATTCAAATCAGAAGCAAAGAGCATTCAAACAGAGAGAAAATAAAATGCAGCAAAGGTTCACAGAAGAACCAAGAGTGAATTATGATCTCAAGATCCCAAGGGCTTAGGTAGCAGAGCCTAAAACCCAATTTCCTTCCCAGATCTGAATTATCTAAGCAATTGACAGAAAATTAAAGAAGGAGCAATAGAAGAACAGAATTGGAATTGAATTATGCAGAAAACAAAGTGCAAAGAGCTTGAATGGGAATTGGGACAGAATTTCCCCAATTTCACACACCCAAAACTCAGAAAACAGAAGAGTAGAATTACCCAAGTGAGAATGAGGAAGGAGATCAATCAATTCTCCCTTGATCCTCTTAGTGCTCGGACAAGTCTCTCAAGAAAGCTCAAAGAAATTGAAATTCAAAAGCCAAGGTAAAAGTCTAAGTGGTAAAAAGTAAAGTAAAAGCTCAAGGTAGCTAAAGGTCCTAATTCAATCAAACTAACTCCTATTTATACACTTTCTATTCTTGGATTTTGGGATTTGGATGGGCTTTTGAGTTGGTGAAGAAATGAGCTAACATGGGATTTTAATTTAAATTTTCGGCCCATGAAATTCACTCCCAGGAGGCTGCCCTGCCCTTGTGGAGGGCAGGGCAGAAAATTGATGCATGGTGCACAAGCTTGGTGCGGCCTTGGTGCAAGTTGGTGCTGCGTGATGCGCGTCTGGTGCGCCAGGAGTGCGAGTCTGGCACGGCGTGGTGCTTGAGAGGCTGCCCTGCCAGCGCCAAGGGCAGGGCGGGAAGTTTGGTGCGCGCTGATGCATGCCTTGGACGAGCGTTGCGCGTATGGTGTTGCCAGGGGGAAATTGGTGCGCGCAAATCAAAATTGGTGCGCTACACAAGATCCTGCCCGCGCCAAGGGCAGGGCAGAGAAGGCTTTGGTGCGCCAGGGGAGGAACGCGCGCGTCAGATGCTTGCCAGGACGAGAGTTTGGTGCGCCAGGAAGCAAGGTTGGTGCGCTAGAAATTTTTGTGTGGTGCGCCAGTCCAATTGCTGCCCTGCCCGCGCCAAGGGCAGGGCAGTGTTGCCATATTGCACGCCCGTGTTCGAACCTGGGCGGACGCACGCTTCTCATTTTTTTGCTTGATTTCTTGGCACGGCAATGGGTCTTGGAGCTTGGCTTCCTCATGGTTCCTTGTTCGAACCTTGTGGCTTGCATAGTTGATATTTTTTTGTTGATTTTCTTCCTTGAGGTGCCCGATTCTGCTCTCCACAAGGGCAGGGCAGAATTTGCTTTCTCTTGGTTCCAAGGCACATTTTGTGCTCTGCCTTTGGAGTGGGCAGGGCAGAATTGCCTTCTCCTCTTGGTCACCCAATGTTGCCCTCCTAGAGGGCATTCTGCCCTTGTGGAGGGCAATGTTGCTTCCCCCATTTTATACGGCACGCTTCTTCTTGATTCGGCCACGCTTTTCTTTCCTCGGCTACACTTTTTATGCCACGCTTTTCCTTTTCTCTTCTTTTCTTCACCTATAATAAACCAAACAACCACTCAAAGTATCACTAAATTCAAGAGGCTTATAAATCAATTAAAATTCAATCAAAATTAGCTTAAACCTCATGATTTAACATTAATTTCATGGTGGTTGCTTGATTTAGAGAAGTTATGCATTTTTAATCCAAATCTCTAACTTAGGATGCAAGAAAGTGCATAAATGCTAACAAAACAAGTGAAATTAGCTTGAAAAATGGGTATATGATGACTTGTCATCAGCGTGAGCCATGCGACCACGTGACTTCTCGCTGGTCATCTCCTCAATTCCTTGTGTTCCTTGCATTTTTGCACGCTTCCTCTTTATTCTCTAAGCCATTCCTGCCCTATGAAGCCTGAAATACTTAACACACAGATCAAGGCATCGAATGGTAATAAGAGAGAATTAAGATTAGCTAAATTAAGACCAAAGAAGCATGTTTTCAATCATAGAACTAAACTAGGAAGGAATTGTAAAATCATGCAAATCTTATGAATAAGTGGGTGAAAAGCTTGATAAAACTACTCAATTAAATATAATATAAACCATAAAATAGTGGTTTATCAACCTCCCCACACTTAATCATTAGCATGTCCTCATGCTAAACTCAAGGAGACCAAATAAATGAGTAGGAAAAGACAAGACTCATGCAATGCACCCTATGAATGTGAATGCAACTACATGCTAAAATGATTCTACCCACTTGGTGAAAATGTAAATAAATCTTTCAAGAACAAATATGAACCGAATTTCACTAATTCAAATTACAAAATGAAAGACAAGTAAACTTGTAAGAAGATAGCTCATAAAAGCAGGGAACATAGAATCAAGCACTGAACCCTCACTGGTAGTGTATATCACTCTAATCTCTCAAGTGTCTAGGGTCAATTACTCTATTCTTCCCTACTCATGCTTTCTAAACTTTGTCCTTCATCTAACCAATCAACAAATATTTAGTATACCCATGCACACATCATGAGGTCTTTTCAAGATTGTAATGGGGCTGAGGTAAAGGTAAGGAGGTATGTATAAGGTTAAGTGAGCTAACAAAGTGAATCCTTGATTAGTCTAAGATCTCACCTAACATATACATATTTTATAAAATTTAAAATTCTTTACCTAGCTACCCAAATTTTTCCCACTTTTGTATTACATGCTCATGTATCAAACTTATTTTTGAATTTTGTCCCATGTGCATTGCTTTATTTTGCATTTGGGGAATTCTTTTGTATCCCTTTTATTTAAATACTGAATTTTTTTTATATGCACATGGTAATTTAATTACTTTGATTTCACATGAGCATGCTTCCCAAAAATTTTTATTTTGAAACATCTTTATTCTTTTCAACTTTCTACCTTGTTTCTATCATCCATGCTCCCATAAGGTTTCCCCACACTTAAAACAATTACATAATTTCTATCTTAAGCTAACCAAGGATTCAACTTGGGATTTTTATTTTATTTTTCTGCTTAAGGCTCGTAATGTGGTTATAAAATGATGAGCGGATAATTTGTATGCTTTTTGGCATTGTTTTTAGTATGTTTTTGGTATCTTTTAGTTAGTTTTTAGTATATTTTTATTAGTTTTTAATTAAAATTCACTTTTCTAGACTTTAATATGAGTTTGTGTGTTTTTCTGTGATTTCAGGTATTTTCTGACTGAAATTGAGGGTCCTGAGCAAAAATCTGATCCAGAGACTGAAAAGGACTGCAGATGCTGTTGGATTCTGACCTCCCTGCACTCGAAGTGAATTTTTTGGAGCTACAGAAGCCCAATTGGCGCGCTCTCAACGGCATTGGAAAGTAGACATCCTGGGCTTTCCAGCAATATATAATAGTCCATACTTTGCCCAATATTTGATGGCCCAAACCGGCGCTCAAAGTCACCTACAGAAATTCCAGCGTTAAACGCCGGAACTGGAATAAAATTTGGAGTTAATCGCCCAAACTGGCATGAAAGCTGGCGTTTAACTCCAGAAAAGGTCTCTACACGAAATTCCTTCATTGCTCAGCCCAAGCACACACCAAGTGGGCCCGGAAGTGGATTTTTCTGTCATTTACTCATTTCTGTAAACCTTAGGACACTAGTTTACTACTTATAGGATCTTTTGACATTGTATCCGTACCTTATGACCCCATAACATTTTGTACACGTTTCTTTCCACAGTATGAGCCTCTAAACCCCATGGTTGGGGGTGAGGAGCTCTGCTGTGTCTTGATGGATTAATGCAATTACTACTGTTTCTTATTCAATCATGCTTGCTTCGATTCTAAGATAACACTTGTTCTTAATCCGGATGAATGTGATGATCCGTGACAATCATCATAATTCTCAACCATGAATATGTGCCTGACAACCACCTCTGTTCTATCTTAGATTGAGTAGTTATCTCTTGGGTTCTTTAATTGGAACCTTCGTGGTATAGGCAGGACCTGATGGCAGCATTCAAGAGAATCCGGAAGGTCTAAACCTTGTCTGTGGTATTCTGAGTAGGATTCAATGATTGAATGACTGTGACGTGCTTCAAACCTGTAACCTACTGGGCGTTAGTGACAGACGCAAAAGAGGGATTCTATTCCGGTAGGGGAGGGAACCAAACCGGTGATTGGCAGTACTGTGACAGAGTGCGTGCATTAGCTTTCACTGCGAGGATGGGAGGTAGCCATTGACAACGGTGAAACCCTACATGAGCTTGCCATGGAAGGAGACTTGCGTGTTTGATGAAGAAGACAGTAGGAAAGCAGAGATTCAGAAGATGGAGCATCTCCAAACCTCAACCTATTCTCCATTACTGCAATACAAGTAACCATTTCATGTTCTTTTACTTTTTACAATCAATCCTGATAATTTCTGATATCCTGACTAAGATTTGCAAGATAACCATAGCTTGCTTCAAGCCGACAATCTCCGTGGGATCGACCCTTGCTCACGCAAGGTATTACTTGGACGACCCAGTGCACTTGCTGGTTAGTTGTGCGGGATTGCAAAAGTGTTATTGCAATTTCGTGCACCATAAAACAAGGGGGGAATTTAAAAGCTCAAGGGGGCTAACAAGGGTGATGTAGAAGGTAGGATTTATTTGGGATAAGTGAGCTAAAATCAAACAATGGCCTCAATCATATGCAAGCATGTAAATATACTAAACAATGGACATATAGAATGGAACAAAGCAAAGATTACAATCATAGAGAAGAAAACACACAAGAATAAAATATTATGGTTAAATAATGTAACTGTACAATTAAGCTCAAAATCTCACAGGTTGTGTGTTCGTTGGCTCAAAAACCATGTTCCAAATACAACTTCAAACAAATTTAACACATAAATTTTTTTTTTCAATTTAAATTAGTGAAATACTATAAAAATTTCTTGAAAAGAAAATATTACTTCATCCAAGTAATAACTAAATGCATAAAATCAAACAAACATGCAATCAAATATGCAAATGCAATAATGAATAAACAAAGAAAATAAAACAATGGTGTTGAAAAGAAGAAAATAGCTAACCCATAGAGATCGGTATCGACCTCCCCACACTTAAATATTGCACCGTCCTCGGTGCATGCTAAGATGTGCATGTGGACGGGTTGTTCCAACTGATGCTTCTCTCCAAAGATTGTGCAGATGGACTTGTCTTGTCTCCCCATGTAAACGTCTTCCGGTTCCCCTCCGGGTGACCATCCTGAAAGAAAAAGGGAAGAAAAGTAACCCAGAAATAAAGATAAGAAAATAAATGAAGTATGGATGGGTTAATGCCAAATGATAAGGGTCTCATTTACATGGAAGCTTCAACATGTACATGAGAAAACAATAGAAGCCATGGCATGCCAGTGGTACAAAATGTACAACAATGGGGAAGAGAGTGGGTAATGAAAGACAATGTAAGTTCATGTCAATGTAAAAGGAATACAGGTATCATAAAAGATTGACATTGACAGAAAAATAGCATCACCCAACATTGTAAAACAAGTCATTAAAAATTATACCAGAAAAGATGCAACAGTTAAATAAGAAAATCAACACCAAAGGAAAAATAATAAATTTAGAAAAGAAAAGAAAAATATGCACTAAATTAAAATGCAATGAATGAAATATGCAAATAAATAAAATGAAAGATAAGAAGAATGAGAAGGGAAAGAAGTGATTAAGAAAGGAGGGAGGAAAAATTAGGATTGGGGAAGAAAAGATAAGATATTTGGCAAATTAGGATAAGCTGTGCGGCGCAAGCGACGTGGACGCGTGGGCCACGCGGTCGCGTGACTTGCGTTTGAAGTTAATCGACGCGGTCGCGTTGGTCATGCGGTCGCGTGACACGTTTTATGCTACTGGCGCGAGGACAGCCTCGCGCTTGCACAACTCTCTGTTCAAAATCTTATTTTGCCAAATTTTGGGTGACGCGATCGCGTGGTTGACGCGATCGTGTGAGTGGCCAACATGGGGATATGACGTGGACGCGTGAGCCGTGCGTCCATGTGGTAAGGTTGTGCATTCAGCACCAGTCCAGCACCACTCCAGCATAACTTTCGGCTATGCACCTTTTTCACGTCAATTTTTATGGCACGCGGCCGCGTGGGTGACGCGGTCACGTGGGAGGCCAAAGTTTCCACATGACGCGGTCGCGTGAGCGACACGATCGCGTGGGGTCAAATTATGCTAAAGGCGCGCCTCCAGCCACGCTTTCGCGTGACTCTCTGTTCAATTTGCTATCTTCCCAATGCACTTGTGACGCGGACGCATTGGCGACGCTGTCGCGTCAGGTGTGATTTTTTTTTATCTGCAGTATGCAGAAATGCAAAATGCAATGAATGTCATGCAAAAATTTCAAGTTCAATAAAAATTTGAAAACAGACTAAAATTAAAACTAAAAAGAGAACGATCATACCATGGTGGGTTGTCTCCCACCTAGCACTTTTAGTTAAAGTCCTTAAGTTGGACATTTGGCGAGCTCCTTGTCATGGTGGCTTATGCTTGTACTGATCTAGGAATCTCCACCAATGTTTGCAAATCCAATATCCTCCGGGATCCCAAATCTTGTTTCTGCACCCGTCTTCAAGTTGATTATCATGATTCCATCCGGGTGGTTCAGCTTTAGAATTCTCACTGAAGCATCCAAACAACTTCCTAGACCCATTCAGTTGAGCTTTACACCAACCTTTGCATTTAAACTTTGAGCTTCCAACCATGATGAACCTTGCAGGACAATTCTTACCACTGACCATCTTCCGCTTACTCTTAATGTCACAAAGAGCTCTAAGTTGACCATCCGTCTCCAGTAGCCCATATTCAAGTGGAATTAGAAAGCTAAGGGATATGAATTTTACCCACTTGAATGTTGTGAAGGATGATGGCAACTTAGGGGGAGGTATTTTTAATGAAATTGCAAGCTCCACTCCCTTGTGCTCTTCTCTGATAACTACCACCTCTTTGCAAGCTTCTTCAATTTCAACCTCTTCCTCTTGGTAGCTCTCTTCCAATTCAATCTCCTCTTCATTGCTTTCCAAGGGCATGGGAGGTTGTGCTTCTTCTTCTTGAATCTCCATCTCTTGATCAACCTCTTCCAAGTCTTCAACTGTGATATGCCTTGGAGGTTGTACACCCTCCTCAGCATCAATTTCAAACGTCTTGGAAGGGGGTTCTATGACTGGACGTTTCCATGGAGGTTCTGCTTCTCCTAAGTCTTCAACCACTTCTTTTTCTTCAATAAGTTCGGCTTCCTTCACTTGTTCCAGTACAAAGTCATGCTCCGTTCTGTTCACTGGAGTTTCTAGTATCTCCGTCATGTTGCGTTCTTCATTAGATTGTCCACATGAAGCCATGGGGGTTCCTTGAGTGTCCGAACGTCGGGAAGCTAATTGATTTATCGCTTGCTCCAATTGACGAATGGTTGCCTGAAATTGATCCACTGTTTCTTTGAACCGATCCTTTGACTCTTGATGCACTCGGCTGTCATAAGTAGGATCATAGTGCTCTTGGATTGATGGATATGGAGATGGTGAATATTGAAGTGGTGGTTCTTGGGAGTAATTGGGTTGGAATTGGGGTGGTTCTATATATGGTTCATATGGCTCATAAGGTGGTTGGTATGGTAGTTGAGGGTTAGGGTCATATGGAGGTGAATGGCGGAAAGAGGCTTGTGAGTATGGTGGTCCAAAGTCATGTTGAGGAGAGGGTTCATAGGCATATGGTGGTGGTTGTTGATAATCAAAAGATTGCTCACCATAGCCATTGCCTTGATATGCATCACAAAATGGTTGTTGATAGTCCATTGGAGGTGGTTGTTGCCATAAGGGTTGATCAAATCCTTGTGGCTCCTCCCATCTTTGATTGTTCCAACCATGGTGCATGTTGTCATTATAATCTCCTCTTCCTGCAACATAATTATAACTAGACTCATAGTAAAAAAGGTGAGAGTTCATAGTAGTGAGAGAAAATAAAAACAAAAACAAACAAAAAGAAAATATTTTGAAAAAGAGATGATTTTAAAAAAATAATTGAATTTTGAAAAATAAGATAAGATAAGATAAAAATTTTAAAAAGAAATCTGAATTTTTTTTTTAAATATTTACAATAACCAATAATAAGGCACA